>NW_014555069.1:296433-457419 GCF_001313825.1 Dinoponera quadriceps | reverse complement strand
ATAAATTTCACTTTTAACTTTTTCATTTTTAACTTTTAAATAATTTTTTTTTCTTATGCTTTCTTTTTCTCATGTAAGTCCTTATAAAAAAAAAAAACTGCAATTAGTAGCAAAATATTCTCATATGTCAGATCTTTACAAGGATTCACGTTGAAAAATCAACTTTCATTCCTTCCCTTTGTTACAACGTTGTTACATGTTGAATTTGTATATAATGTGTGTTACACTGTATTATGAAAAAAGAATTATAATTCCAAAATATGTTTAGAAATGGACTATAAACGACACAAAATGTATTATCTTAAGGAATTTACAGGTCCCACAAATATCATTAAGTTTTTTTTAAATTATTATGAGCACTAATAATCTGTAATATCTTTGTACTTATTATTATAAATATGCGCGCGCGTGTGTGTATAAAGATAGACGACTTATGAAGTCATCAATAATTATTTGTTCATAGTACTTATGTGTAACATTAAAAAAAATATAACATGATATAAAATATTATTCAATATATGACATATTAAATATATCATTATAGATAATTACTACTATTATAATTAAAAGGTGATTATAAAAATTACTAGATTATATCTATAATTATGATATAGGAAGTCTGATTAATGTCTAACTCATTAATCAAAGTTTATCAGAGAGGCAATTGTACCTTGTTTTCACTTGAGATTTCCCGTCTCATATTTGGAAGATACTTTCACATATCATTTTTTAAACGCAATCATGATATATAATTTCCTCTGAAGTCTCGTTACCATCCACTATAGCTACTTTTCGATATATAAATACTTTGCCACGGCAGTAGCGACAAAAACGATACGAATGGTGCGTTTTATTGAAATGATTCTTTATAGCGATATTATCCCACGCAATTTCGCTATTGCAATCATAACAAAGGATGTATATTCGACGAGTACTGTCGGCAGTGTCGTCTAGTTTCCTAAATCTTCCATGAACAGTGTCTATAACGACACGTCCTTCTTCCTGTTCCTTCTGACCAAAATTTTCCTTCTTTGGCATATTCCTCGGCAAGTCCTGTTCGTTGGACATATTGTACCTATAATTAAAATTACTGTATCACCACAAAACAATCTACAGAAATGTCACTACATTCAAAACTTATTGCATTCAATGAAAAATATACTATATTTGTCAAACATTTGCACAAATCACGAGTGGAAAATTGTTTGTTAGGTTAGAAATAATGATATAAAATTACATAGAAAAAATTGCGATATATATTTATAATATTTATTCGTGTACTTGCTTGTGACAAAAGCAGACGCACGTATGTTAAAATTTACCCACTTTAACAATAGTTTATTACCTTTATATCAAAGCTAACGGAGTGTGTAGCTAATGCGTCGATTATACAAAATTTATGAGTAATAGTTTGATAAAACGCTTGTAGATATTACTCGATGATAATATCCGTTTACATGTAATACGCAATATCGACGTTTACTTGTTAATCGGTGATATTTGTAAGTTTCATCTGACACTCAAATAAAGTTTATTAGATGGAAGATGACTCACAAAACATACGTAATCTATCACCGAACTATCTTCTGTCAGTGTAAAACAGCCATTTAAATCATGTCTCACGGATGAAGAGGCATCGATCGAGTGTACTTACTTGAGAATAAGTTGTACGGTCTATTTTGGATCTACGATTCGAGGAACCGATAGCTCGCTGTTTGTATACTTTTCGGACGAAAGATGTTAGGTTAGGTGAGATGCGACATCAGCGCGGAGCTTGCGTAAAAACACACAGCTACTCATACTTCTCTCGCGAATACGAGGAGTGCAGAAATGGCTTCGTACTTTGTTATTATAAGAAATTTTATTAGAATAAGGCTCATCATTATGCTAACGTTACAATATTCCAGCGCGCGAGATATTATATAGGTTTTATCTTGAAGTGCAGTCCTATCAGTGAGAACACCAAGCATTTGAGGTCCTGCACGAGATAATAGAAGCATCTTAATCCCTCCGGATCGCGCGACTGGTTGACGTCCAGGAGAGACCCAGTTTTGGAGGTGGTGAACGATATATGTTCATCGCCGATCACGATCTCCAGTTCTTGCCGGCCGACACGGTCGGGCTGCGGCCACAGCGAGTCGTCCTCCTGCATGATCTCCGAGTCTTGGATGATCCGCTTCAGCTCCTCCATCACACATTGGTGCACATACGCTTCCTTGCGGATCATCGTATCATTCTTGTAGTTTGAATTATTGGCATAACGCAGCTTGCCGTCTGGCCGAAACTCAAACTCGAGAAACTCGTGACCGAACTTGCCCTTGTGGCCGACATAGTAGCGTATGTAAAAGTCTGTCGACATCTTCGCCGCTCGAATTAATCGCTTGCTGCTTGAGAATCAACAACGACAGGAACGCCTCCGACTTTATCAGGGAACGATGTCAGAGTGATTATCGGCAGCCATGACTCTCTCTCATTTGGCACGCCTAAAGCCCGTATCGGATTGGGGATTGAGATTGGCCAATCAGTACAAAGCTAACTGAATTCAAGCTTAGTGAAATTTAACGAACTTTAAGCTGATTGGTCAATTTTCAATCTCCAATTCGTAGTCAGACACGGGCTTAAGGGAGAATTCATTGGCCTATTCTTTTTAGCAGCATCGCTGAACTAGTGCAATAAGTTGAAGCGAGACAAGTATATGTTTTCTCACCTCAACTTATTGCACTAGTTCGGCGGTACAGCGAAAAAGAACAGACCTTAGTTTAGCCGTGCGTGCTCGCGAGAATTTGTTTGTGTAGAACCGATTGTTTTTGACGAAGTCATTTTATCTTGGCAGAGTGCATTTTCTGTACCCACATCTTACTAATATTGAATGGTGTTGGAACTTTATTGAGTGGCTTGTAATCGATATGGAGATAGAGCAAAGGTCAATTAGACGTGTTTGATGAGGTTAGGTTGTTGTTATGTATTTTGAAACATTTTCTTCTATATATAATGGAAAAGTCAAAGGATATGGAGCTCGATCAAAAAACTGATGATAAAAATATCAACAATGTGTCATGTAACGATGATGATTTTAATGCAAATATCAAATGTGAGGAACCGGAATACTATAGCGATGTGACATATGAAGCGAAGAGAATATTGTTAGCGGAGAGATTACGTAGAATAGATGAAATGGTAATAGACGAGATAAATTGACAGCTTTTAACAAAAAGAGCAATTTAGTAAGAGCTTTCTAACTGTTGCAAGATCTGCCGAACGAAAAATTCATGTTTCTCCAACATGTTTACTGAAGATGACTTTCAGCAAAAACCGATAAAATCAATCGACTAGTAATAATAAGAAGAATATTCCAACATCGATTTTCAATTGTGTGACTTGTTTAACAATAATCGAAAAGTTAGTAATTTCTACTAGTAGGATAAAGCAGGTAATATTATGGAAATTTACAGTGATTTTGAATTGTTTTCTATTAACTATCGGATTATTAACTTAATCAGAATTTGGTCAGAGTTATCCAAACATTTTGGATATATGAGAAATCCTAAGCAGTGTATTAAAAGTAGATTGGAAGAAATAATGAATACTGTTTAATAAATATGGTGGAGAAATACAAACCGTGTCAAGTATTGTTCAGCCGAAAATCTTGTAACAGTTGCAAAGCTGCTGGTGACAAAGCACTTACCAAACTGATTTTTCTGTTGGATGCAACCATTTAATATAACAACTTATCAAATATACGATTACTTTTCATCGCAGAGATTATTCAATCTGTCTGTACAATTGGAACACGAAGTACCACCACAGCATCAGATTGAGACACGAGCAGGATCACACATACCATCGAGAGAAATAATGGAGAAATTCCAGCAAATAGTGCCACTTAAGAAGGGTACATATTCTGTCGAGGAAGACCAAATTATCGTTCGCAATTGGAAGAGATTTTGTACGGTTAGTGCATACATATGAGGATATTTTTTTTTTAACAATTATGAAAATGCTTGTAATCTAAGTGCTGAACATATAAAAGGATGCTTATATTGCATATTTTGAAACAGTTACATAATTGGGATGAAACAAATTGCAAACCGTTTCTGCAGTTGAGAAAAGGTGGAACTATGCACATACGTCATATCTCACAAAGACGGAAGTTTGTACAATTTTTGGCTAATGGTTTACCAAATAGGACTTTGTACAGTGTTTACCATAGATTTAAAAATTTGTATGAAAACAATATACAAACAAGGTAAGTTAGCAAAATATTGTCATGTATAATTATCGTAATTTCTCATCCATTATATTTCTACAAAATCGTTTAAAAATAATTACTGTTACATGTATTATTTTATAAATAAGAAACATATAAATTTCTTTTAATAATGGAATATCGACTGAAATTATACAAATTAAAATTGCTAGGTATACACCTGAAGAGGATGAAAGGATATTAGATCATCTGGAAAACAATCCATCTCTCGATGAAAAGTGTAAATATTCCGATTTGGCCAAGGTTCTTCGACGGACGAGAAACTCAATTTGGCGACGTTACCGAATTTTAAAAAGAAGGCAGAAAACCCGTAAAAATGCTTGATACATCTTAATGTGCGGATTATTCAAAATACTTAACAATATAAGTACATATGTGTATTTTAATGTATTAGAAATGGGTGAATTAATCGAATCTCTTCAAATTGGAATAATTTGAACACTTCCAATCGATTTGAATACAATTCGCGCGCATTAGCATTGGCAAAGTATTACAAAAGACGTCTAATCCAGCTGTATCCGACTCGATATTTCACTTGTTTATCAAACGGCTAAAAACATCTTACAATAACTCTTATTAGCATTAGACATTTTTTTTGTTTTGTTTTATACAAAACCATCTGTATATAAAAACATTTTGTAAAAATATATGTATTTCAATATAATTTCCTGGATTAATAATTTACTTATTTTACATATTATTTCAGGAAGGCACAAATTTATATATATAAGTACTATATAATATTACATATATAAGTTTACATATATAAGTACTATACTTGCACATTTGCTTTGTTAAGTAAATCTATGTAGGCTTCGGCTATCAAATCATCATTTGTTACAGACAATGCTTGCATCAAATCATTAGCGATTTTCTGTCCAGTTTCTACATCTTGATCTTCCTGTAAGACTACCTGTGAATCAATATTATTTATTAATATTAAAAATAACATATATCAATATAATATTATATATATTATGTATTATTAAAATTTTGAAACAGTGTGTACAAAGTTATGCAATATAAAATAAAGACTTACACACCTCAAGTTCTACAAAATTCCCTAAACCATCGACTTGGTCAATATGTATTCGAGTTTGTCCAACAATAAATAACTGCCTAATCTTCTTGACAACCCCTACCACTCCCATAGATTCTGATAAAATATTCAATAGCAATTCAGTAGTATCCGTGTTTAGAGTTATTTTATTGTAACTGCACAACTTGGGTCCTAGTACGTTGGGTCGCTTATAAAAGATATACTCTGCAGTATTATCCTGCAGATAAAGAGAAAAAAAGATAAAATAAAAATTTTTTTATTATCTTTATTATATATTTTTGTATTATCCTGCATATAAAGAGAAAAAAAGATGAAATAAAAATTACGTGCGAAAATTAAATTATCTTAAAATATTTGATATAAATAAATACATAGAATACGTAAAAATAATACATTAGGTGTATATAGTTTTAAAAAAACATTTCTTTCTTTTCATTTTGGAATGAAACCGAACAAATTCGTGGAAAAAAATTGAAAAATCAGATTTTCCGCAATTTTCTTTTTCATTCATCTGTGGAAAGGAACCGTGGAAAAATGGAAAATATTGGACGTTTCCGAACTTAAAAAATTATAATTAAAAAGTCATCTTTCAAGTTTTTAAAACATTCGCACACTTAGATGAAAGGTGTAAAGTGTTAGATCCTCCTCATCAAACAATTTAACTTTTGTATGTTACTTTATATGTTTTTTTTTATTTACTATATTTCCAGAAATAGGTATGTTTATAAATATATAAATATAAATGTAAATACAAATAAACACATTTATACACACATGTGTATGTATATGTATATATAATGGATAAACCCATACAAACTAGATGAAGAATGTTATTTGTTTCACAAAGTGCAACAGTGTGCAAGTTGCAAAAGTGTGCATTTTTATTTGAAAGAAAAAATACGTAAAGATATTAAACTTACCTCAAATTGTCGTATTTTTAATCGTCCCTCTGCAGCTTTAAAGAAAGTATCATGTTGTTTTATTACAATTGCATTGTTCGATCCACTTAGCTGTTTAGCTTTCGAGATAGCAGAATCAATATCCTGCAGTCTACTTTTTATTTCCACATTGCGATTATTCATTTTTTTTCCAGATCTTTTCCTTTCTTCACTAGACTATCTAAACCATACAAAAGAGAACCTAATTTTTACATATGCATTAGAAGCATTCGTAACATAGCTGTTTATTGACTATGTCAACATGGCAAAGTTAAGGCCTCCGTACAAACTATTGTTTCGACTAGAATTGTAAACGTGATGTATTCTACTTACAGTTGCGCTGTAGACCCTAAAATTGCAGTTTCAATCTGTGACAGAGTCCGTGACAAATCAAGAAGCTCAAGAAATGTCAATATGAGAGAGCGACACTGCCGTTCAATGTTAGAATAAAATCTGTTACAATAAAAACTGATCAATAGTGGATAAGTTAAATTTCTTGAGGTCGATAAGTACTCGAGAATAGATAAGTTACCAGAGTCGATAAGTTTCCGGAGATCGATAAGTTACTATAGTCGATAAGTTTCCGGAGAGCGGTAAGTTACCAGAGTCGATATGCTTCCTGTGATTGGTACGTTTCCCGGGGCCGGTATGTATCTTTATTGCACATCGCAGAGGCAGAGTGAAGTTCAAATATTCCAATTTTTGGATAGATTCAAATAAGGATGGTACTTCCCACTTACCCAATGCAAATCAATCATACTATTTTCTCGAAGCAATCGATGTCATTAGGTTTGACGTGCATTACGAACGGCTGAGTAACCTGTGTAATCTCATAAATTTCACGTGGCTTAGCATTAAGTATGGCAAAAATAGCGAGGACTAGGACTTTGAAAAAATATCAGCAGAGCTTCCGGAGTAATTTGGCATGTCAGCCTGTGAAAAAATTACTGAGAGAGAATTGGAGAGGCACTGTACAGAATGTTTAATGTGAAGAAATTGATTGTTATAAATCACAACAAATCTGCTGCGCCAGAGGTAACTTGTATGATGTTAGAAGATTTTATGCCTTGGCTTGTGAGAATCCTTGGAAATATCGAATGATATTAAGTAAGATTACAGTTTATAATAAAAGTTTCACAGAAATATTAATCTCTATTTATATGTAATACATACTATTTTTGTAATTTCAACTTCGTTGCAAATCATTTGTCATTATTGGAAAATTATAGTAAATAAGACATTATGTAATAAAAGTCACAATTTGTTTAATGATATTAACTTTTTACCAATTAATTTTTTTTCTCGTTGGAGGAACCATCCTATAAGGAACCATCTGATTGGCTAAGAAATCACATTTTATCGATAAAAGAAAGATCAGAATACCGGCCAAGAATTCGTTTGTATTTTTTCTACGTTTCTTTCCCCTTTTTGTTGTTATTAATAGCAAAATAAGAATATTAATATTTCTTCATTTATGATATTTTGATTTATTTTTTTCTTTAATATGGCATTTTTATGTTTGTGAATACAGGATAACTCCATCGCAATCCAAATCGCAATTATAGTGTGATTGGACAATCCTTAATCTTCAATCCGCAATCACAATCCCTCATCCATAGTCTGATACGGGCTTAATGCCAACAGTATACGATGCTTATTTTCGCACTAGATTGTTTGCTGGATGGAAATACTGTTTTGATTGGTATATTGTCATCCATTTTTGGAAATGCACCAATCAGAACGCAGTATTTTTATGCAGCAAGCAATTCAGCACGAAACAAGCATCGTTTGCTGCTGGCTTTAATCAAAATCGCCATGGAACAGACATGCATTAGGGACATTTTGTTTCTTGTGACTAACTTAAGTTTAATGAACTTTGTTTTGACTAGTTAAATTTCAATCCAATCTTATCAATATCGGCAAAAAGCGATGCGGCAGCCAATAAACTCTTCTTTCAGTTCTCGGAAAAACGGCACGTTGATTGACTACTGCATCGCTTCTTGCCACGTGGCAAGTGTTGCTGCGCTCTGTGGGCAGAAGCCATAAGGTCTGTTCGTTTTTGCTGCACCGCTGAACTAGTGCAATAAGTTGAATCAAGACAAGTATATGTTTTCTCACTTCAACTTATTGCACTAATTCAGCGGTGCAGCGAAAATGAACAGACCTATAATAAGGGCTTACATAATGTTGGGAATAAACCTTTAGATCAGACTTCTGGAGGTATTTATCGAAGGAAGGTAGTGTTCTGTGCTTAGGTTGTGGTTTGTATCATCGTGATAACTACTTCTTTGTTGATTTTTTTAATCTTCGTCTGAGCAACATGAGCGATGACGATCGCGATATCGACATAGAAAGTGATGTAAGTAACATTATGAGAAACCTTAGAAGAATCCTCTCTCTGATCAAACTTTGTCTTTAGGATGGTGACGACTCAGATACCAGACTTAGGCACTCCAACAACACGCAATATTGTTCTCAGGTGAAACTTTTTCTATAGTAAATTTATAATCTTTTGTTTTGCAGATAATAGAATCTGTAAATCACTTGTACAGAACGGGTTTTTTATCGCTTCATTTTTTCCTTTGTTTAAACTTTATGGTGATATTGTAATACAGTGTTATCACGAAAACAATAATCTCAATAATGAATGTTTTCTATTACTGCGCTGGCTTGCACTAATTCTCTCTTTTCCACCAAATCTCAAGAAAGAGAGGAACGAATAACTAGTGCAATAATAGAAAACAGACTCGAAAACTATCAAAATATAATATGTTCCTACTTTAACGTTTAACCTTTTCTCTGTGTACAAATATTTTAATGTTAACTGTATACAGGAGTGTAATAACATCCCATGCATTTTTAACGCAAAATATAAAGAAAAAACTTTGGCTACGTAAGTATTTGTGAAATTTTATTGATTCTTAAAAAGATAGGTATAAAATAGTTAAAAAATTTAATAAAAAAAATAGTCTGAGGTGTGATTATACACCTGTACACAGAGAAAAGGTTAAAATCTATTCTAGTTTAGCTTCAATGCTCATTTGGATGTATTTATTTATTTCTCCTAAAGCTATCGATTTAGGCCTTGTTTGCAATCTTGCTTTAAGTGAACGTAAATATTAAACTTAAGCATTAAGTGACATTATATCTTGTTCTAAGTTATGAGATAAAAAAATCAGCAATTCCTATTTGAAGTACACAACAAAGAAATTAACCAATCACAGTTAATAATTCCAGATAACATATGTCTAAATTTGGGACATAAGACATGTGTAAAATGTCTTTAAAACGTCTTTAACCCATTTGCATCATGACTCTACTTAAGTTTCTGTGTTCAGACATCAATGGCGTTCAACTGACGGTTGGCCCATATCACCGCACGCGGCCGTATATCGGCAGTTTTATTATTTTCGTTAATTTATACAGTACACTCGTTCTACAGTACACAGTTAACTTCTACAGTAAATGACTTCCTAATAGTTCGTAGAGTTTATTTAACATGGTATTTTTTAAAATGATTGATACATAATGCTAACATCGCATTTAAAAACTATTTCTTTTCGAAGTAACATAGATAAGCATACAATGCATTGCTTTGATGTTTTATTCCCCCTTGCTAGTGTTGGAGGTATCCGTATAGAAAAATGCCGGCCAGTATATCGTGTTAACGAATCATTGATAGATGATGTCTCTCTTACTCTTACATTTGCTAAATATTTTTCAATAATTTCTTCGGCTAATCTTTACTTGTAAACATGAAAAGCTCGATCTTTTTTATTGTTTTTGAAAATTATGTAACTGTTTAGTAACATCATGTCTATGAAGTAAAATAAAATTTTTTTATAAGGCTTTTTTACATCTTCGCATAGTGTGAAATTTGCTTAACATTTGATCGCCAACATCAACTCCACCCATATTCTTATTGTAATCTTGTTGGTTTAAATTTTTTTTTGTCCGATATATCGGTTTGTTTTCTCCGTTTCGGCAAAATCTAAGTTATGCATAGTTGTTAATAAAACAACATCTTTTTTATCTTTCTACTTTATGACCGCCATATCTGTTGTAGAAAATACAACAGCTTCTCCTTTTTCTAATTTGAGTAATTTTATTTCCCGAGGCATTTCTTTCCTATTTATTCTCGCTGTTCCACGTACGTTTGTTTGCATAGAACTTACAAGATTTTCATCTTGTTCAAGATGTTTATTATCTGGAAAAACCTGGAATTCTCAGGGAATTTATTTATACTGGGAAAAATCATGGAATTTTCAAAGATTTTATTGAAAATCGTGAAATTTTAAATGGACATTTGTCTGCAAGTTAGATTATCGTGTTGTATATAGACAAATATTGTGCGATTGACTAAATTTTGTTTAATAATGTCTTCTTCTATTAAGAATCACAGAAAAAAATAGTTTAGAATTTTTCGACTTAATTTTTAATTAATTTTAATTAATAAGAAATAGCACTATATAAGTCACAGACACACAGATTTATTAATATTCTGAACATATATGTATATATTTAAGGTCGTTTCTGCTTAATATTTAAATATTAGCACTTTTTTATGTTTATAATAAATTCTCTTGCTTTATATCTACATATATAATTTAAACGTTTAACTGCTTTGATGTTTAAAGCACACTGATTTTGCAACTAATTCAATATTGAAATCAATGATTTCATGTTAGGTGCAATTTTGTTTAGTTGAAACATTTATTTTAATAGATTTATGAAAATTGCATTTTATATCGGTTATGTATTACATAATTTTTTGTTCATAATTTTTGGAAATAAAATTTGGAAATTTCATTCAACATAAATTATTTATTTTTTAGAATCTTTACAATTTATTTAAAATTCTTCAAATTTGGCAATTGAAACACGAGTGATTCTTAATTTTATTTTATTTTATGGAAAATATTAAGGATTTTGCACAATAAATATATATTTATTTGCAAAATATATTTAAAAATACTTTTATTTTATCTGGAATTTTTAATAAATTGTCTGGAAAGTCAAGGAATTCTCAGAGAATCATTTTTCGGATTTGAGTAGACATTTTGTTGTCGCAAGTCTTACGTTATTCTCTTTGTTTAAGATCTCTATTTCAGAATATCAAATCATTAATTATCATTATTGGTCACAATTATATCGTGTCACAATAAAGTTGTCGGTTGTGATTGTTAAAAATATGTAATTAATTTTTCCTCCTGCGTACTTCCATACATTGCAATTATTGAACTTATATTATCATTTCAAACAAATGCTTAACCTAGGATGTTTATATTTAAGAACACATTTAGGTATAAAAACTGGAAAGACAAAAATGGGTATTATATTGTCTCTTTAAACATAATTGATCAACTCTATTTCTGATATATTCCGTAATTTTGAAAAATGGAACACATTAGTCATGTGCTCTGATGTTGTAATCAAGAAATTTGTTGTAAGAAAGAAATTTACAAAAATTGGTGTTGATCTGCTTAGTTTCTGAAAGGCTAATATATGTATATATGATATAGATATATGTATTTGTGTGTGCGTATATAAATTATGTAATATAAATTATGAAATAACATTACTTAATACTGTTAACTTATTTATACAGGCAGAAAAAAGAGCACATCATAATGCTTTGGAAAGAAAACGACGGGACCATATTAAAGACAGTTTCTCCAGTTTAAAAAATGCTGTACCGACGTTGCAAGCAGAAAAGGCTGCGAGTAGAGCACAAATTCTAAAAAAGGCAGCAGAGTACATCCAAACTATGAGGAAAAAAAATATTCATACACAGCAAAGTATTGAAGATCTCAGAAAGCAGAACGGCCAATTAGATGCTAAAAGTAAATATTTTATTTTTTATACATTTTTGTACATTAAACTATATAAATTCTTTAACATTTATTAATTCCAGGATTACCAAAATCTTTTTATTACATGCATTGTCTCTACATATTTGTACATTATGTCTATTATTGAAAGAAATAATGATTTGCACACACACACACGCGCGCGCGCGCGCACATACACACACACACATAACTGGAGAAATCCAGTCAAGCAAAAAGTGCGCAGTTATGTATAATTGAGACTCGGGGATCTTGGGGAAGAAATCACGATTAGGAGAGTCCATGAGACCACAGTGGAGCTCTAAAATCTCGACGAGGTGACCACTAAGGAGGAGATTCACCAGGCACTCATAAGTGCACTTGGTGAAGATACGAGGATTGGGAGGGATTGTATACGCTTGCTCCGTAAGGCCTACGGCATCGAAACGGCCGTCGTCAGGTTGCCTGCTGAGGCAGCGAAAAAGATTGTCGAAGCGAACAGGTTGTGAGTCGGCTGGATAAACTGTCGAATCCGAGAGTTAATGAAGCCTACCAAGTGTTATAAATGCTGACAATATGGTCATATTTTCAACAACTGTAAAAGTACGGTGGACAGGTCAAGGTGCTGTTTGAAATGTGGTGCAGAAGGCCATAAAATAGAGAAATACAATGTAGAACCAAGCTGCATGATATGTAAAGGAGAAGACAAGGACGTTAGCTGCCACGTAACTGGAAGTAGCAAATGTCCAATATGTCCCGGAAATGGAAGCTTATCAGGCACTTATCCAGAGGCGAGGAATGAAAATACTGCAAGTAAACCTCTGTGGAGCAGCACAGGACCTGCTTGATGTAGATTGTGAGAAAGGAAGAAGTAACTGTAGCAATTATTACGGAGCCATACAGAAATCTTGATGCAAAAATTTGGATGGTGAATGTTTCTGGTGGGGCCGTTGCTTGCGAGGAGTACCCTTTACGGGAGCTCATGACGAGGCGGGAGGAGTGTTTCGTGAGAGTCAAAATAAACGGCGTGTACTTGTACAGTTGCTACATTCCATCTCATATGACACAAAAAAAATTCCAGGAGATCTGGGACCGTTTGGTTGATAATGCCAAAAGACCGAAACCCACAAGCGGTAACGGGTGACTTTAATGCCTGGACGGTGGATTGAGTAAAAGAACGGACAAAAGAGGACAAGCGCTCTTAGAGACACTGTCCGTGCTGAACCTGGTGCTGCTCAATGATGGGGGATCTCCTACTTACTGTAAGGAAGGAGCGAGTTCGGTGATCGACCTGGCCTTTCCTCTGTAGTAGCTTTATCAAGGGCCAAATGGCAAGTGACAGACATTTATACCCATAGCGATCATCGAGCCATCACAAGGGAAATCCCAAGACAGGGAAGATGCAGGCAGCAACCATCGGGCAGCTCGAGAATCAATGGTTGGAAGGTCAGCGCGGATGTTGATGACGATGTGTTCCTTCTGGCTTTGGATAGTGCTGAAACCAAAGCGACCGACACAGAAAAGAAAGTGGAGGAAGTTATGAGAAGGGTAACTAGGGCCTGCGATGCCACTATGCCAAGAAGAGGAAAGGATAATCTTCGTCCGCCGGTATACTGATGGAATGATGTGACAACCAAGCTTTGCAGAGAAAGTAACTATACTAGGAGGCTAGCCCAGCGAGCCATAGGGAAGGTCACGTACCCAGCTTTGGAGGTGGAATATAAGGCAGCGTGTGCTAGGCTGACTAAGGCCATTAAGCGTAGCAAGAGACAGAGTTGGATAGAACTGCAGGGAGAAGTGGACGTCGACCCGTGGGGCAGGCCCTACAAGGTCGTCATGACTCGGCTTAGAAACCGGTCAAGGCAACAGCCTGCCCGGACCAGCTCAGGAAGATAGTTAAAACATTATTCCCGGAGCAGTAGGAATACAGCTACCAAGTAGAGAAAGAAGAGGATGAAACTATTCCCTTCGTTACATGTGAAGAACTATTCCAAGCATGTAACAAAGTAGGGAACAATAAGGTGCCGGGAATAGACAACATCCCGAGTGCAGCACTCAAGACGGCCATCAGAGCAGCTCCAGAGATGTTCCTAGATATGTACAATACATGTCTCGGAGAGGAAACCTTCCCTGAGCGTTGAAAGCGCCACATACTTGTCCTCTTGCCCAAGGACAACAAACCGCCTGACGATCCCTCGTAGTATCGCCCGCTGTGCATGTTGGACACTGCGGGTAAAGTCTTAGAGCGTATTATTTATAATCGCATTGAAGCTGCTGTTAAAAACTCCTTTGCGGATGATCAGTACGGCTTCAGAAAGGCAAGATCGACATTAACCCTTTCGCGGCGGAGTGCTCTGGAAAGAGTTGCGCTCTAAGCAGCCGATGCCAGATCGACCGCGCGGACCAAATACGCGAGTCGTTCCGAACGCAGTGTGTATATAATATTTGACTATGTAAAAAAAACCTTTGCACAAGAAGCGTATGCTGCTAGCACGTCAAAAACAACTTAATGGACATTAATGGCAGTTGTTGATAACAAACGAACAGCGCCTTCGTACGAAGAGAGCGGCTCCGGATGGGCGCCATCTGGCGCTGTTCGTTCACCGCGGGTAAATTTGCCTGAGCGCCGAACGGCGCTGTTCGCTGAAAATGAGCATCTATAGCTGAGCGCCTAAAGGCGCTGTTCGCCGCGAAAGGGTTAAATGCCATAAATCATGTAGTTAGAGCGAGAGAGGCAACCTCTGGTACAAGATGGAAAGGAGGAACAAAGCAATATTACTTAGTCACCGCACTCGATGTTAAAAATACCTTTAACTTAGCCAAATGGAAAAACATCTGCATGGCTCTATACAGACTGAAGATATCTGCCTACCTAAAGTGGATGGTTAAGAGTTGCCTAAATAACAGGCTGCTTGTATATGACACAGAGGGTGGCCCACGGGAGTGCAGAGTCACCGGAGGGATGCCCCAGAGCTCGGTACTGGGACCGTTATTTTGGAATATCACGTATGACGGGCTGTTACAACTGAGACTACCGCAGTGAGCGGAAATAATAACTTTTGCAGATGATGCGGCAGTTGTGATTGTTGCAAAGTTCCTGGAAGAAATATACTGCATCCTTGACGGAACGTGCGAACGAATCCTGGATGGGTTCAGTTGGACTAAAGTTGGCTGAACATAAGACAGAAGCTGTATTCATTACGAGTAGGAAGAGGCTGACGATGACCTCATGATTGGCGAACATACCATTACTTCTCAGACCTATATCGGGTACTTGGGAATGATGCTTGATGTGAGACTCTCCTACAAACAGCAAGTGGAACACGCTACGGAGAACGCAATCAGGGTAGCGGCGACGCTGTCATGGCTCATGCCTAATATTGGCGGCCCGCGGCAGGACAGAAAGAAGCTGTTGGCATCGGTGGTGACCTCGGTTCTTACTTATGGCATAGCCATCTGCGGAAATGCCCTAAAAAATAGAGGAATACCGGAGAAGAGTGGCAATAGTGGCTATCGGTTCAGTGCTCTGAGGGCATCTTGCGTATTCCGCACAGTGTCGAAAAACGCTCTGTGTATCATAGTGGGAATGGTGTCCATCAAGATATTGTCAGAAGAGAGAAGAACCCTATATGAAGCTAGGAGTATGTCGTTAGGGCTCCGCGAAGAGCAACGAAAAGAGATGAGACAGAACGACCTGCAAAAGTGGCAGGAGAAATGGGATGCATCTGTGAAAGGAAAATGGACATATCGTCTAATCCTTCGAGTGGGCAGTTGGATGAATCGCAAACACGGAGAAATTAACTATTACCTGACACGGTGGCTCTCCAGTCATAAGTGTTACAGAGCGTATCTCCACAAGATGAGGTACGAGGAGTCCCCAGACTGTCCAATAAGATGTGGAATCACGGAACATATTAAACATATTCTTCCAATGCCCACGATTCAGAGGAGACCGTGAAACACTGGAAAGGACATTTGGCGGAATGATTACACCAGAAAATCTGGTGCAAAAAATGCTGACATCAGTCGGGTACTGGGATGCAACCAGCAATTTCGTCACTACAGTCCTTAAAAAAACTGCGCAGCGAAGAGCAAAAAAGATGGAAAACAAGAACAGTGATGAACCTCTCCTTCCTTCCTGAGCAAACAGCGTAGAACGGCAAGGAAAGCCAGGAATATAGTGGAAGAGCTGTGGCGCTGACCACCCCCGCGAAGTAATGCTTAGCGCCGCGGGGGGTTTATTTATATAGGGTGTTCCACCTAATTCGAGCATCTGAAATATTTCGTTTACTTTTTATAAGAACAAATGTCAAAGCAAGACTTAGTTGTTTCGGAGGGGATATTATGATAAAGAAAAAAATTATTCTGAAGTTCATTTTTCAAAACTTCAAACTCATCGAAGTTTTTTTAAATGAAATCATATATTTTTTATTATCACTACATGATAGCCTAGGTCAAAACGAATCCAACGACGCGTAACACTATGATCTTCACGTAACCTTAAATATGAAAAAAGTTAAGCAATTGATTCAAATAATGAAATAGTAATTTAATACTCCCTGTTTTAGAAAACAATTGAACTATGCGGTAAAAATTTTGTCAAGAAATATGATTTCTCTCAAGATGTCTTTAAATATGTATATGTAAAGATGTGTATATATATATATAGGTTTTTGAGGTTACTGATGACGAATTTGCAATAAAAATCCCAAAATTTAAAATAGCGTACAAAAATGCTAAATTTTATTGGATTTCAGTGAAACTCATTTTCCAAGGGTTTTTAAGTCACCGAATCTAAAGTCGAAATTTTCATATTCAAGATCTAATGTAGTTGACAAAATGTAAATAAATAATGTTAAATCAATTCTATACATATTTCGTGGAATTTTTTGAAACACTGGATAAAATAGAATGAAACCTTACACGCTGTGCGTAAACAAACCGTTTTTTTTTTTCTTTTCTATTGATTGAATATAAACTGTAGTTTGTGTATCTGACTTTTCAGGCATATCTATGTATGGAAGCAAGTAATATTTCAAATCAACGATTCTAAAAATCCATGGAATATGAGTTTTATTTTATTAAAATTCAAGAAAATTTTACATTTGGGTCTGTCATATTGGACCTACCATTTTGAATTTTGAAAATTTTTTCTACAGATTCATAATTGACGACGCTAAAAACCTTTAGTAAGACGTGAATAAGAGAGAATTAGATGTTAATTATTCCTAGAAAAGTCAGGCACGAAAAGGTTAAATACTCTCAACTGTATTTTTTTCCCAATATTCGTTTATTTTTTGTTGGTCTGAATTCTTATTCAGAATTATATTATGTTACTTGTAATGTGTGTACTTGTAATTATATTATGTTACTAAACTTTTAAGTTTGTGTTGCTCTTCTAATAAGTTATTTAATAATATAATATAAGCTACTTTTCCTGTAATCCCTACTTTTAAATCTTTAAGTTTAAGATTACATATCGTTCATGGAAAATTCTCCACTATCGTCTGAAAAGCATGGAAAAGTCAGGGAATCTCAAAATTTATTTTCTGCGGCAATTTTGAAAATGTATTATAATAAAAAAAATGAGCCTATACATGATATACTAAAATTTAATATCCAGAGGTTTTTGTTGGGTCACTGATTTCGAATTTAAAGTTAAAATTTATGAATTTTTATAATACAAGAAAGCAAACCAAAATCGCAAGAAGTTAGATTTATATCAAATGTGGTATTCAATTTTTTGAGACACTAATTTTGAATATGAAGTAAAAATACAAACATTCAAAATGACGAATCCAGTATGACCGAAATTACAAAAATAGATTGATTTGCGTGAAAATTTATTCTCGTAGGTTTTTGGAATCGTTGATTTCGAATCTGAAACTAAAAATTCCATGGGCATTTTTGTGTTTTCAGTGCGCCATGTGAGACTCGATATTTTAGATTTTGTAAATTTTTAAAATTTGACTATATATTCATAATCAAGAATTCCAAAAGTCTGCAATATATTGGCAGTTTCAAGTAATTCGTATGCAAGGAAAAATGGATGCTTCAAAAGGTTAAACGTAGAAAGTTCTAAATGAACATCATCTTTAAACTTCCATTTATTCCTTCGAGAACCAGTACCCAAAAGTATTAATGACTATATCATACAGAGAAACATAAGTAATGATTTTTAAGATACTTGACTACTTGCTATAACTATCATTTTTAATGACGTCAGGAGCGAAAAAATGCATACCAAGAATTCTTGCATTATATGTTCAAATAAAAACATGTACAAAATGACATTTGCGATCGATTCAACACAATTATAAAATTGCGCGAACACTTTTCTTTTGCTCGAACAATTAATAAATAGTTGTAAAATTAACATTTACAAAATCATGAAAAAAGGAGGTTAAAAAAAAAAGGTTCCATGTCAAATTAATTTTGCGACTATTTATTAATTATTTGAATAAAAAAAATGGTCAGATAATTTTATAAGTATGTTAAATCTATCGCAAATGACATTTTGTAGATAGGAGCAGATATTTGGCATCTATTTTACCTTGAATCCATGTTGATTTCAGCGCTCTATTCAGTGATTTTCTCGTTTTATTAATATGAATGCATTGTGTTTTCCGCCAGAATTCTTATCTATGTATTAAATTATACAGGGTGTCCCACTATATAACCTACTAACATGTCTGAAACTATATAAAATGGATACAGGTCGAATAGAAAAACATGGTCGAAGTCATTTTTCGAACTACCGCGTAACGTTTCGAGTTATTAAAGAAAATAGGCAAACTAGCGCGCGCGATGTGATAGGCGGGGCCGTCCGGCTCGACGCGGTCGGCTGAGAAATGATTATAAGGACCGGTCGTGTCGCCCCATCGACAGATGAGATGTGCCGCGGTATAAGCTCGAGTAACTGCAGCGCCTTCCGTAACCCTTTAAAAAAATAACCCTTTTATCTCCGTCATTATTGCGAATTTCGCAAAACAGTACAGGACTTTTTTATTCAACTCAATGAGTTCTATATCTCCCACGAAGCGGAGATATTCGGCTCTGAGAGACACCCTGTATAAATGGAATATCTTCTCTGTCTAATATATAAAAAACTTTATAGTCTATTGCTCTTAAGTTTTCATAGTATATAGACTCAAGTAATACGTTACAGACAAAGATGAGAATTCTATTTGGATACTCGGCAAAAGATCATCTGGCAGAAACAAAGGCAGTACTCATTCCAGTTTATTATATAGTTCAATGTATCTATGATGGTAAACATAATGAATTATCACATTAGCAAAGCGAAAAAAGCCACTAGAAAGTGCTGAAATCGACATGAGTCCAAGATAAAATAAGTCCAAGGTATAGTATCTTTTCCTATATCTTTTTATTTGAACGTATAACACAAGAATTCTTGGCATGCGCTTTCTCACATCTGATATCATCAAATAAGGGTAGTTGCAGAGAGTAGTTAAAGCAGCCTTAACACTTTGCGATCCGCGGCCCACCCGAAGACGCTTGACTAATGTGTTCGAATTTTTTGAAGGCATAATACGCAAATAGCCCGCGCTTATTTAGTTGATTTTCCTCTTATACAAATGTTGATATCTAAAAAACTATTGAACCTAGTGCATTCAAACAACTTCTATCATGAAGTTCATTCTTTTCTCTGTTATTAAGCATCATAAAAGTTAACTTTTCTGTGAGAGCTTTACTTTCTGAGACCAATATCATGGTCTATTTTGAGCTGGAAAAAAGTCATAGATATTGGGAGTACAAATTAGTTCGGTCCGTTTTCAAAAGATGGCTCTAGCTGTTATGAATGCCCCAATACTAATTTGTACTCTCAATATAATCGACTTTTTAAGCGCATAAATTATATCAAGAGGATTAATAAAAGAATAGAAAACACACTTCTTTTCTCGTTTACATGTGTTTGCAAACATTGTTTTTTTTTTCTCTGCGGATATAAATTAATATTCTCATCGTCTGATGATTCTGACGAAATTCGTCTCAAGACACGTCGACGAAATATCGGTGATACGTCAACTAAGTTAGTGACATTGTCGTTACAAAATTTATAGAATTGGCCTACAGACTCAACGAGCAAGTCATCGATTATTAAGTCACAAGAGCGTTTCTACGTACGAGACGTATGAAAATGATATTCTTCTAAAACTCCATCAGCTTATTTACATATGTTTTAGCAAAACCGAGCCGTTTTTGCTTATTCTCATTTATGAACGGCTTCTTCCTCGCTGTTCTGCCGTAAATTTTCGCAAAATATAGAACATTTCGTACAGTTCGAGCACTAATTGTTTTTCCCAACGATGCCGCAATACTAATAAACAAACTCTAAGCATTCATAAATGCACATAATATAAACTTCCCATCGTGAAATAACCGAGGACGTTGATATCAAAATCATAAAACTGAAGGAAGAGTTATTATTCATTTATCCTTTCTAATGGACCTTGTTTTGTAAAGTTCGTTTTTTAGAGAAGGCCACAACCAGCGGCAACTTCCCCATAGAGCCGTGCGAAGTGACCAGATCTGAATCAATGGCCATGGGTAATTACAACGATACAGAATCGGAGTCGTCAGACAGTGAAACTGAAAATTCAGTACGGCAGCCGAAGAAATTGAAGGTCGCCGGACTTCATTGACGTGAATGCATTTGTATGTTTTCTCTATATCTTTGTCTCTTCTCAATACTTTATTTTCATACGACGATTCTGTCCTTTTATTATAAGTAATGTAAGTTAAATATATGTACTGTGCGCGAACGTGCGTAAAATATCTCAATAAGTGTTTATTATATATAGTATACATGTAATATAGCGTATATCAATGCTCGGAATTATTTGTATAAACGGGGGCAATTCTCGAGGGCTACGTTTCCCAACGACCCCTTGCCGCACCAGCTCGCTCGGTAGACTACGCAACTGACAATCGCGACGTCCAGCCTCGGGATCACTGACATTATGTGATATCGTTAAAAAAAAAAATGCATCGGCAATAGTATTCCATGGGTGATGTGGAAATCTATTGTCACTTTGTAATTTTAATAATATGTAAGTGTATATTGTTAGTACATACAAATATTATATATAAAAGAGTTGTTTCAATAAGAAATTTGCAGATATTAGGAAACCTCCCTCACAGATTTCATAATATTAACGGGTCTTGAGGCTGAGCGCCGCAACTATAGACTTAGTTGCCCATATTCTGAATATATTTACAAACGTGTTAGCGCGCTAACAAGACAAGAAATGTGAGCATTTTCAGTATTGGTTATATCCTTGACACGGTGATAACAGTGGCTGTTAGGAAAAGTCGATAATCATGCTGTTTATAGCAATTTGTATTCAGAAATTCCTATTCAGAATTACTAATAAGTTGACTTGTTAACGCGCTAACATCGTTGTAAGCATATTCAGAATACAAATCGGTATATCCTGACTGAGCGTTTGCTTTTATTTGAGCATAGAGAGTCACGCGAACGAGAGAAAACGTAAAAGGCACAAATTAGAGTGCATCCTTTTCTACGTGCACCTCGACCCCTATTTCTTAACACACGGGTTACGTTCTAATATTCACTGCCAGTACTGAAAATCTGTAATAAATGTAATAAATATGAATTATAGATTTTCAGTACTGGCAGTGAATGTCGGAACACAGCTTCGGTCTAGATATACAATATGGTTACGTTTCGAAATATCAGTACTGTAAGTGTGACGTCAGCACAGTCCGCTGATACAAACGTCCCATTTTCACAAATGTATAGTCGATTTACCGAAAATAGTAATAACAGAATGATATCCGCAATAATGAAGTTTGAAAATAACTTTTAAAACTTAAAAAAAACGGTTATTTTGCTCAAAATAATATAGGTAGTTATGTGTATATGAAAATGTCGAAATTTGAGCCAAATAAGCGTCATTTGCGCGAAGTGTTAATCTTTCGCTATAAATGGGAGAAAATTGCAGCTGAAACTCGTCGAATGTTTGTAGAAGTTTATGGTGATAGTGCTCCTTCCGATAAAACAACATACAGAGAATGGTTTCGACACTTTAAAAGTGGTGATTTTGATGTGGAGGACAAAGAGCGTTCTGGATGGCCAAGAGCATTCGAAGACGAAGAATTGCAAGCATTGGTGGATGAAGACCTATCTCAAACGCAAAAACAACTTGTAGAAGCATTAAATTGTGATCAATCAATTAAATGCTCAATCTGTCATTTCCAACCGTTTGAAAGCCTTGGGCAAGGTCTGCAAGGAAGGAAAATGGATCCCATATGAACTGAAGCTAAGAGACATTGAAAGGCGAGAAACCATGTGCGAAATTCTGCTTGCTAGACAACGAAGAAAAGGGTTTTTGCATCGTATCATCACTGGAGATGAAAAATGGGTACATTTTAATTTCGATCCCAAACGTCGAAAAACAATTTGCGACCCCGGCCAATCCTCAACATCGTCGCCAAAGCGGAATATCCATGGAAAGAAGGTTAGAATGGGCTAGAAAGGCTAAAAAGGCTGAAAAGAAGAATAATCTGTATTCGGTGGGATCAGAAAGATGTAGTGGTGTACTATGAGCTGTTGAAATCTGGTCAATCACAGGGCATCTCTACCGAGAAGAAATTATCCGTTTGAGCCGAGCATTGGACGAAAAACGACCAGAATATGAAACGAGACAACATAAAGTGATTTTACTTCATGACAACGCTCGGCCTCACGCCACAAAACTTGTCAAGAAAACGTTAGAAGCACTTCGCTGGGAAGTGCTACCCCATACATCTTATTCACCAGACTGTGCCCCTTCCGACTACCACTTGTTTCGGTCGATGGCACACGCACTTGCTGAGGAACGCTTCAATTCTTATGAAGACGTCGAAAAATGGATCTCTGATTGGATAGCCTCCAAAAATGAGATTCTTTCGTCGCGGAATTCGCTTGCTGCCCGAAAGATGGGAAAAAATCATCACTAACGATGAACAATATTTTGATTTATGTATTTTTTACAAAAAAACGGATGGAACTTTCCGATTTAGCTAATATAATCTATCTTATTCCTTAGAGTGGCTGGAAAGCTAAATTCCAAACCTGTAATACTGAAATGGATCAGAAAATCATGATGGTATCAAAGTTCGCGAGGTGTTTAGTCCCCAGATAGTGACTCATCAGTAGTGTTTTTACATTTATAAAAATATTGAAATTCATTATTACATTAATGGCATTGGTACCTCGTCGTGCTTTTTCTGCATCTTTACGACTTACAACAACTTTATATTCCCTGTTGTCTGTGGTTGCGTATCTATAGTCGGTATTCATAGTCGGATCTTATATTTAAGACCGTCTCAAAGTTATCTTCAAACACTTCGTAGTTAATGAAATGAGCCCTACAACATCTGAAGATGAACATAAGACGATCTTATATATAAGATCTGAAATAAATACCGGCCTATGAGCGACAACTATTCCATAGACGCCGTCATTAGTCTTTTAACTGCACTGTTGAATTTGTGCAATAAATTATGTTTTCAATTTGCTGACTCGACTCAACTCGGACAGCGTCTTGCTATTACTACAGTATTGAAAACTGTAGTATACATACTATAAATTGAACTATAAATTGTAATACTGCAAAGATTACTGAAACGCGACCCGAATCGGGTCGAGTCAGCAAATCGAAAACGCCAATAGATTACAGTACTGTAAAGATTATTGGAACGCTATCCGAGTCGGATCGAATCAGAAAATCGAAGACACTATTAGGTGTACAAATAAATTCGGTGCTTTTACTTTTAACGTCTTATAACTCTGGTACAAATTAAAATTTTTTCCCGCCCTATGGTGATACGAAAGTGCTAACTTTTAAGTTTTAAGAAGCACTATAATAGTTGACTGCCTTGCCGACATAATCTCAGAAAACAGTAGTTATCACGATATCGTCCGAAAAGGAATATCTGAAGCACTGCATCCTTTTTGCGTTCCAGTTGAATAAAAATGCTGTTCACACTGAACTAAAATGATTTATTCTGCTTTGGATGAATATGTGATTCTGCTGTACGATAACGCGCGATAACATACGGCGAAATAACCCTACAAGTCATCTCTAGTTTGGACTAGGAAATTCTTCTTCATGCGGCTTATTCATCTTGTCCTTTCAGATTGTCCTACTATCTGTTCCGGTCACTGAAACATCACTTGGTTGATTCCCACTTCAAATCTCCCGAGAAGATCAAAAAAGCAATGACTTTATCGATTCAAAACCGTCATCTTTTTTTCGATTCGCCAGTTGCTTGACAGATGGCAGAAATGTGTTGCAAATAATAGAGTGCCTCTAATCAGAGTGGCAACATACGAATTCCACTTTTGATTCACCATTTTTCATTCTTTTCCGCCAGTTTTTCGAATTTATTATTATTTAAATTTGTTTTTATTCATAAAAAATGTTCAAATTAAAATGAAAAATATTAATACCAATTATAAATAAATTGAAGAATAGGAATTATACGTAAAGTACTGATAAAAAGTTTCAGTCAGTTTACAATACAGCTGACTATAATATTATGGCTGCGTTCTTTCTGAGCACTCACGTGCTGTCATTCTTTGTTGTTCGTTACCTGTCAAAAAAAGATAGAATGAGCTTATAGCGTGTGAACGCCCAAAAAGAACGCAGTCTATATAATAGAGACCGCACACATTTCTTTCTCTCGTGCAATTTCAAGTGGAAAATGGCGGAACCTTCTTTATGTTGCCACTCTGATTAGAGGCACTCTAGCAAATAATGGGGACTATTTCCAGGATTGGCATGTAATTCATTTTTTTCTGTAAATAAATATCAAATTCATGTACAAAAGGCATCGAATTTGTTTATGTATTTATTTATTCGCCTAATAGAATGAGGCAAAATATACTTGTCTTGTCCTAACTTATTGCACCAACTTATTGGTTCAGTAGTGCAGTTAAAAAGAACAGGTACTTCACCTCACGAATCGCAGTAGTTGAAGTAAGAAGTAACGACAAAATTTATGACATTATATAGAAACATTTCGAAAGCTTATTGCAGGATATATCGGAATGAACTTACAATATTACCAGTAAATACCGAAATGCAGCCAAAATAACTTTAATGGATGTTGAAGATAATAAAGCACACAGTATAACAGTTACTTAAAAAATAGGATTAGAAAGGTCAGAAGAATAGAATAAAATAGGATAAGCTTCTCAAATAGGATCTGAAATTGGGCAGAAAGTATACAAGTAATGTGATCACGTTCCGCTTTATAATTTTGCAGCACTTTGAAAACACGCGAAATTAAAACGTAACGCTAAGGGCAAAATATGACATTGTAGCATCAATATTCGCAGTGAATAACGAAATGCATCCTTTGTCTGGTCACAACTGTCGATTGGGTGGTCTGAGATGGAGCAGCAAAGACAAGTAAGGAAGCGTAACCTTCTTTACTGCCTTGTTTATACAAATAATTTCGAGCATTGGAGTATAAGGAAACACGCCGAAATATATTAGATTGTCAAATAGCAAAAGACCAATAATCTAACAAGATAATAGATAATAAAGACTATACGTTAATTTGAAGAATATATACATCTGTGATTAACTTGTTTTCTCAATCATTTCCATATTATATTTGCTTGCAAAGAAAAGAGGGCAATTTTGAAGAACACGTCGGTATTATATTATATATTTTTTTATTTTCAGAAATCTCTATGAAAGAGAGTATCAATTGGATCGAAAAGTAAATTTATTGAGGTGAAAAACTGATACATTACAGTGAGCAAGTTTTATAACTACAACATTCCTACCAACTCTTTAAGATCTGTTATGTGATATTAGAATCAGATAAAATCTCGTATCGTATAATTTGGACTAGGATACAATATAATCATCATCAAAAGAAAAAAAAAAAGCATTATCAATGAAGCTCTGTGCGCATTCGCACACAGACGCGATCGCATCGATCTGTACGGAGGGGAATTCTAATCACAGCGAAGGAGATAAGAGATCATAGAAGTGTCATTCATTTATTTAGGTATGAGTTATTTTACAAACAGGAAATGACACTGATAATTAGAGACCTGTTCGACAACGTTTGAAGAATTCACTAAGATGATACACACTAGATGCCGTTGACGGTACCAATGTATTGGCCGTGCTAGGAAACCTAGATGCGACCAGCGAAGCAACCAGCCTCGACCTGCTCATCCCATTTGTCTACCCAGGCGATTGGACATAACGACGTGTAGATCTTCTTAAAATATTGGCAGGCATCGTATTCCTCGCTGTGCTTCTTCTTGCATCGGTGGAAGTCTAAGTAGCTCTGGTAACAATATCTACAGGTCATTAGACGCGATTAGTAGTGTTCTCTTGAATGCTCTTGGGCCTTGAATAAAAAAACGACAATGACTATATTTGCACGATCTCTAAATCGAGATGAAGTTAATGAAGAAACCATTATTCTCTCTTTCTTTTCTATGTACTTTATTATGGATATATATTATATATTATTATGGATGTATGATTTTTGCAAAATATGTTTTCTTTAGCTTCACTTTCTGAACAAGTCTTCCTGTTATCTTATATTTTTCTATTTTCTTTCACCAAGTGTTAAATATATACTTCATCTTAAGACAATGCAAATGCGACTATAGAGAACAGATGTGTATGTTACGACCGAAGCCTTCCTCACTGTAATAAAAAAAACTACAATGACGTTATAATACTTCGAACTACGAGAAGTTCAAGCCAATTTTAGAATATATCAGAACTAGCTGGCCGAAGTCCGAAATCTTTATCCACATTTTTGCCGGGCATTGGTCCAATTTGATTGACTAAATCTAGAAATGGCCAGCTATATCACGATTTTATCGTGCTTTTGACATTGGCCGTAACATGTGTACGGGGCGAGATGATTCTCTTTTACGTAATATGAATATAATTTTTTAAGTTTATAATTTTAAAGAAAAAAATATGACTGTTTTGGCTTCTGGATTAGACCTATTTTTTTCTTGTCAAATTGTTAAAAAGAATTCGACAAAAAACACGATTCCACAACCTGGAAGGCAAAACAAATATTCTACACTGTGAAAGCCTCAAGTATTAAATGTATTACAACTGTCACAGCGTCATGTATGTTTGGCTATTACTAATTAAATTATGTATACGATTTTCGACATGCTTATATACGTAAGATTGAAAATCTTCAGTCAGCGTCATGTGTGCTATACCATTCCCTAGGTCGAAAATGGCATGATTTCAGTCTTGACATATACGCATAAAATTGAAAATCGCATAATTCTAGTTGCAATAGTACGGCGTATATGATGCAGCGTATGCAAGTAATAATTATTATAACGGGCAGGCATGCCATTCAGTATAAAGTACGAACGAAACGTTCAATGACGATTCTCGAACATAACATTTAAATATACGTTCAAGAAGTAGATTCATCAATAGCCGATTTCTTACTTTCTACACATCTATATCCAAATTATATTCCTTTCCTCAAGTTCATTATCTTTTCATTCTTGATAAAATTGAAATCGTTACTGACGGTAATTGTTGATTATTGATCGACTTATAAATAGTTTGAATTCTTACCTGGTCTGGTTCTGGGTGGGGAATCTGGGATCGAAGGGTACGCTATCGAACTGTTCCTCCAAGGCTTCCGACGGCTTGAACTTCATGTTTGCGATGTTATAGGGCACTGCTTAACAAGTGATAAATTACTTAATTTCTAAATCTCAGCGCAATTCTCGCGTCTAACCGCATCACTCCTTTCTCCCCTCTAGAATACGTTTGTAAAGGTAAATTCTATGGTTCGTCCTTCGCTCTCGTCCTTTCGTCTCTCAAAGCACACACGACACTATATCACAAAATGAATTTGCTTCTCCCGGCACTTTTATCCTTTTATGTATCTCTCTCTCTCTCTCTCTTTCTCTCTCTCTCTCTCTCNCGTCCCCCCCCCCCCTTTCTCTCGTTCGAATCGTTACAATCTTGTTGTACTTTACAAGAATAAACGTGAGGTTCACGGCGAAACGAAACGAACAAAAGATATGTCCGAGAGTAGCATTTCTTTACACAATATCTTAATAATTAACGATAATTAAATTAGCTATAGGTATCTTAGAAGTAGTAGAAGAAAAAGTAACGAGTTGAAGTGCGTAAAGAAGAAATTAAATGGGACGTTCGCGAGCTATTTGACCAACGGTCGCGTGTTGTCCTCTTCCTGGCAGCAGACTTCGCGATACTTCTTCACTTCCGCCATGTACAATGACCACGCGTCCTTCGGCTGCTCCACTGTCTGTTCTGCCTTCGGCTTTGCCACCATGCCAGTCTTTAGGATCCTACCACCTCTCCTCTTACCCACCATCAACGGCGGCGGCACCACGGATTTCTCTTCTAGCACCGAAGTGGTAGGTTTCTGCACGGTCGGTTGCATTTGCTCCTGCATCTTCTTGAACATCTCCATAAAACTACCGTCGTTCTTGAAAGCATTCGGCTGCGGGACGACCATAGCTGCCTGATGCATTATCGTGCCTGTACTCTCACTATGATCTTCCAACGCATCCGACTCATACGACGGTGCTCTAGTGTGGTGTCTGCGGCTTTCTCTATATCTGTGCCGGTCCCTACTGCGATTACGGCTGCGGCTACGCCTTTTGTCCCTTGAGCGAGACCTTCCACGTGATCTCGATCGTGACCTATCCCTTCTGGAATACTTGCGAGACCTCTCTCTGTCACGGTCGCGATCCCGGTCTCTGTCTTTGTCACATGACCGCGACCGTCTATGTGAGCGTATCGGCGACGACTTGGAGCCGCTGCGACGGCGTCTACGTCGTTCCTGAGGCGGTGAGTCGTTCCGCGAAGATCTACTGCTCCGGTGATAGTCCGTGCTAGGCGAGGGTGTGCGCCGTGAGTTGCCTCTGCTCTTGTGGCCATCATGCTGTGACGTGTTGTAACCTGTGCTATACATGGGGGGCGAGGGTGGAGCAGGTGGCGATTCGGTATTCGACCTGCCGCTGCGTTCGTACCGCTTTGAGTCCATTGCACTGCGCTGGGCCGTACTGATGAACGGACGCACACGGACACACCTATAAGGATAGAAACTGCCTTCCATGAGTACATAGCTCATTTCGGATCGTCACGCCTTCATCTCTGACTTGGATTTTTTCTTTTTTTCTTTCATTTCTTTTTTTCAAGTGTGCATTCGCGAGAGAGACAGATGGACTTAGAGCGAGAGAACATAACGTAGTCAAATAGCTCGAGTAGAAATAAGATGAGACAGAGACAGCAAGAGAAAGAGAGGATGCTTCGCATTTAGTGATATAGCCTCACTTGCGATCACCAAGCTACAATTGATTACATAGTATATATAGTTACCAAGTAATAAAGAGACACAGCATGGTGATCGCACAATTTGGCAGTTTGCCTCGAGGTACGAAGGGACATCCCAAGAGGGGAGACCAGGAAATAAAACGATTTTCCTTCGCACTCATCATCCGTTACATCATAGTGTGGTAAATACAAGTATTTAAAAACTATAACGATTAAGATCATTGATTAATAAAGAATTTGGAGCTTACACTTCTATTGCTATAATCGAACCCTATGCGTGTCGCCAGTCCATTTCGAGAATTCCTGGATTCCCGAGAAAACAGAGGGGTGATGGGGGATAAAAGGATGACAGTTTGTTCAAGGTTTCAGACTAGAATTAAGTGATTGAGGAGCAACAGTGAGGTTCCTCCGAGATTTCAGGAGGAATCTTAGATTTAAACCTTAAGGTGATGCGAAAAACATGAGGGGTAGAAGGATAGAAGAAAATGTGAGCCGTCTCTACGACCTTCCTCGAGATCTATTATCGGGATGGCAACTACCCTTCTATTTGCTCCGCGCAAGCGGACCTGGCCGCCTCGTTGAACGTCTCGCTGGACCGCCTAAAGTTTTAACGCTAATTATTTGTATGTGTAATACCTTAATCAGCCAGTAGTAGTCGAAAACAAAATGGCCACTAAGAAATACTGCGCCAGGCGACTTCGTTACGTCATGCACCTCGAGAAGACGATACACGAATCTGTCTCAGCAGCGACCACCTCGAACTGTGGCAACATATAGATTGGGCACAGAATTGAATTGGCTGTGTTCAGCAGAGAAAGCTACTTTACTGCAGTAAAATTCGTGAATCTAATTGGTGTATGCTCTTAATCATGTTTGAATCTAAATTCTGGCCTACAATAGGTGCTTTAAACTCTGAGCATTAATAAATTGATCAATCATAATCAAATTATAGAAGAATAACCAATTGTGATTGGTCGATTTCTTAAGGTTTAGAGCTAAAATTCTCATTGAGACCCCGCTTAAGAGCATACACCAATTAGATTCATGAATTTTATACAGTTGTAAAGATGTTTTCTCTAATGAACGCAGCTTCTGAAAGCGTCAATTCTGGGGATCGATTGTGTATCTCAAAACGACAACGATATAAACATGATAAGAGTATGTGAATTTACTAATATTACTAAAATATTTACTAAAATATTTATAATTTTATTGGTTAACACCTAATGAATTTGCTCACTTATAATTCTCATTTCGTTTTGAGATACACAATTGATTTCTAGGGCTGCGTTCCAAAACCCCACTCGACGAGTGAGTAGGATATAAATGACCAATCAGGACAAAAAGAGCAAATAACTTTCATGTTTGGTTAATTATTGCTACCCTACCCATCGTGTAGGTTTTTGGAACGCAACACAGGAGTCTGATTCTGAAGTTCATACGATTATGAGCGCGTTCGGGAAGACACAGGCTTTGGTTAATTCCTGCAAAGTGACTCGGAAATGTTCGGCTTTACGTGAAAGAGTTCCAATATTCATTGCCAGCATTGAAAATCTATATCTTGAATGTTTACAATTAATTTTCTCTCTCTCTCTCTTTCTCTCTCTCTTCCTCAATATGGTTATAGGCAACTTAAAGAATATATCACCTCTACACCATTAGGGAAAATTCACAGCTTGATAGAAAAAGAGGGAGTAGTAAAGCAGCAGCCAATCAGAACTCGCTGGTGGTTGACAATCACAGTCGATTATTTGCCTCACATTCGACTCTGATTGGTCAATTTCTTAAGGCTTAGAGCTTAAATTCTTATTGTAGACTCCGCTTACTAAGTAACGTGATTTAACTTTTTCGAATAAAAATCTTAAACTGCAATGGCTAAAGCATTAACTCTGCTGAGAACAATACGAAATAATTGGAAGAAATCGTTGTTCGGAACTGCAGCTTTTTCGTATGGAATTTTATATGGCAAAGAAGTATACGAGTAAGAAACCATGGGAAACATAACCTCAAATCTAATTATAGAAATTATCGAGATCTAAACAATTATTGTGAAATAAAAATATCGAAAATTATTCTACGTTATTTCTTTTTTCACACGATGAAAATGCAACCATGAAATTATACCTATTGTGCAATTACTTTGCATAACTGGATATAATACATTTTTAGAACAGAACAATTAATGCAACAGTATTGCAAAGAAGCAGCAAGGTATGGAGATGCACCTTGTCCTACAAATGTTAAACCTCGTCATGTAGCTGTTATTCTAAATCCAGCAGCTAAGAAAAGGTATGTAAGAGTTTTTACACCAACAGAATAAAACTTTTGTTGAATAATTATTTTTAATTCTTTTTTAGGAAAGCAAAGAAGCTGTTTGATAAATACTGTGTGCCTTTGTTACACTTGGCTGGTATCGCAGTAACCATCATAGATATACAATCTGGCAGTCATGCGCGTAATACCATAATCAATTTAGAAACACCCATGGATGCTATTATTGTAGCTGGTGGAGATGGCACTTTATCAGATGTAGTCACTGGCTTAATAAGAAAGTATGAGGGTAATTTACAATCTGTTAAGCAGTGCCCTATCGGCATTCTGCCATTGGGAAACACAAACACAATTGCGAGTAGATTTTTTCGAGAATACACAGACTTATCTGATATACGTCATATTATTGATGCGACAATGGCAATAGTAAAGAATAAACTTAAATTAATAGACGCACTTGAGATCAAGGTACTAGAAGTACGTACCATCATTGTTTCCCATTTATTTAAATGTGCAGATTAAGTTACGATAAAATGAAGTTTCTCCATATTTTAATTCAAGGACGATTCAGAGAAACCTATAAAACCGATTTATGCCGTGGGAGGCATCAAATGGGGAGCATGGAGCGACACGCACGCACGCATCGACAAGTATTGGTACTGGAGTTACTTGCGCAAGTAAATTTTTTATTGCATCAATAGAAGGCTTCCTCTACGCCATATACACTCTTTATCCATTCTTTTCATCTGCTTTCGTGCATACGAATAGATACGCAGCTTATGTGTTCAATGGTTACAAATCGGACCTAAATTGGAAATGTAATATGACACTGAAGTACACCAATCCTTGCAAAGGATGTTCCCACTGTTATTCCAAAGAAATATTTTCTGATCAATCTGCAAATTCGAACAGGAGATGGTGGCATGCATTTTTACCAAAGACACGACAGTTTATATCTGGTATAAAAATTTCTTGAATAACGAATTATTTACATACAGAATATTATTATGAAATATGTGAATAAACTCTTTAAGAAGAAAATTAAGTTTGTCATATCAGAATTTTAAAAAATGTACCAAATAATTTAATAACATTTTGTCTATGCATGTGATTTTAACTAGTATTTTACAGGAATTAAATAATTAAGATCTGTATTTCAGATAATCACATCGATTATAGTAAAGTGATAAACGAAGATTGTGCTATTTTCCATGAATTGTCCATTTCGACAACCGAATTACACATAAAAACAGAAAATGTAAATAGCAGATCGGTACCTTCGTTAGAAGTTTCTCTAGGTAAAAATAAAATCAAAGAGATAATCATTCAACGTTTAAATATTTGAAATGTGGTTCATAATAAAATTCCAAATGTACGGAATTTTACATGTAGGTCCAGATAATGTTGGCTACATTTCATTTGTAAAGGAAGGATGGAAACAGGAAAAATATGACGAGCCGCCGGTAAATCCAGTATTGGATGCAAAATACATTGAATTATATCCCAAACAAGTAAGCAATTTTTTTTATGAAATATTAGAAATATTATATAACTAAAATACAATATTACTAAAAGTGCCACATTCAAGCATATATTTTGAATACACAATGAAAGATGAGGATCCATCCAGTAATCAAATTGACCAACTACGGTCGTTAATTGGTTGGTCAATTTGCTTATTGCTTATGTCTTAAAGCAAGATTGTGGACAAGGGATAAGTATATCGAAAGTGGTAATTCTGGCGGCAATGACAGTTGAAATGGCTGAAAAATGATCCGTTTTTTCAAGAATTATTTTGTAATTCTACACAATATATATATATATTGGATCTCAGGCATCTCAGATTGCCGCATATTTTACAGGTTTCAAGATTACTATTATGTTTTCCAGGAGGAAAACGAGGAACTAAAATATAAAATTATACGCCGTAAAAAACTTACTATATGTATACGTATATTATTTCTCGCCTATGACGTCACAAAACCAGTCTAACTGCCCGGAATAGCCGAACCTTAATAACGAATCTTAGAAATTTTATTGATTTTATTTCAGAAGGACAAAAATCGGACGTTTTACATCGACCATGAAGAATACGATTTGAAGCCAATTCAAATTAGGTTACTTCCACAATCTATAACAATGTTTTGTCCCGAAAATAGTAAAGACGAATAAAAAGAAACAAATGAATGCAACAAAAAATTATTTCGCGATATTAAACGTTCACATCGCGATGTTTGAGTTATAAAAACACAAACATTTTTGTCGTCTAAACACGACGTAAGAAAGAACCAAGTTGTGTATGAGCCTAGGTATTATATAAAAATGTTTAAATATATATACACACACATGCGTTTTTTGATAAAAAAAAAGGGAATTTATTGTATAAAAAATATTTTAATTATAATTGTCAACTTACATTAAATTTAAGATAGATTTGTGTATTATTTGCATTGAAAATTTGATTTTACATCAGATCACACTTAATCAAATCTATTTTTCATAAATTTTGATTTCAAAAAGTTGCAAGATACATTATAGCAAGTGATACTAAGTTTTAATATTTTATTTTGAACTTTTTATTACGTTGTAAATCAGATCATAGGAATTTTCTTATCACTAACCATTTTCATAAACTCTATTAACCTTGTGATAAAATATCAACATAAATAATGGAATCAAAAGGACCTACATGGGCATGAATTGGTTAAAGTGTATTCATTGTTGTATAACTACAGAGCGCTTAATCCTGATCTACAGTAGGTACTAAAGTTTTAAACCGTAAGAAATTGACTAATCATAATAAATTTTTCCCCTATAATTTGACTGTGGTTGGTCAATTTCTTATGGCTTAAAATTTACTATACCTATTGTAGATCGGGATTAACTGGACTCTAAAGCGTAGTCTACAATGGGCATTAGGAGTATATTAATAAAAAGTGTGACGTGGCAGCATTTGCGACGCCCATCACATATTGTAGAATTCTTTCAAAAATGTTGCACATGAAATGTGAAAGGTTGAAATGCTTTTGAAATATTTCTGAAAGCTTTCTGCAACAATCGGTGCTATATGGGTAATTTAATTAATTTTTGTATAGTCTCACTTTAATATAATTTATTTTATTACACCACGTTATTTTACAATTTCGAACAATTTTGTATAATATATAAAGTAATATGATGATATGATACATCATTTCACTCTGTTGCGATCGTTTTATTTCACATCCGTGTAAATTAATTATTATTATAAAATGTAATTTTCTATTTTTATTGTGAGTGATATTTCATATGTATACATATACAATATGTTTATACCAATATGTAAAGAGAGAAGAATGATACGCGCATGTTGAACGAAATATAAGTCCTTACATAGTACCGTGTTTCTTATCTATGGAAATTGTGGGCGTAGCATGGACGCGCATCAAATGAAAATATTATCGACGGTGCCAGAAAGTGAATGCAGCGAAATAGTTCCAACATAAAAGTGGATGTAGATGGCGTATCAAACAATCGCGTAAAATGATATCAATAAGAACACCGGCACGGCCGCTTTCAGGTTTCTCTCTGGTACAACAATGTTTTAGTGATTATGTCTGATTTTCAGCGTGAATAAAGAGTGTAATTCACTGCGTATTTATCCATAAATAAAAAATCAAACCCAATCAGATCAATTAATTTATGATGAAAGTGACATTTTTCACTGAATCGGTAGTATGTTGTGCTGCACGAATCGGTATACTAAGTGGATTTGAAAGGTTCCCTAATCTTTCCTTCGAAACACCTCTGCTTCTTACTTACACAAAGGTATAAAATGAATAAATCATAATTGCCAAAAGTAAGACATTTTATACGATAATTACAGATATCTCGGGAAAGGATAATTTATATAAAAAGGTTTCATACAGATGCATATGGTAGAATAACAAGAAGTTTATAAAATAGCGATGTTAATTTGACTTTAGACGGAAACATAAAAATTTCACATTAAATTACTTAAAATTTTGTAATTTTAAGAAATTAGTAGTTATATTAAACCTCACCCTATATATTTTTCTTTTTCTCACATCGAAATGATTTTTAGGGTGGCAGTGTGCCACATTTAACAAAAGATGTATTTAAAATGGTTACTTCGGAGCAGCAATTGTTATCAGTCTCACTCTCCTCTACTATATTAATGGCAGATAGTATTAAAGAACTTAATATTTCTTTCGCTGACTTTGTTGGCATGAAGGTATGATGTTAATATAAATATTAATTGAGATGTCAATGCACAATAGCTTACTATATTATTGACCATTGAACAATTTTCATTTGTTTCAGGACTACCTCAACTTGTTATCAATACATGATCCCGCAGACACTACTAACTCTGGTTTCCAGCAACTGGATTCCATCTCAATTTGGCCCAGAACAGGAAGATCTCGCCTTACAGCCAAAAAATATATGGAACTTGTACAAACTTTCAAACCAGATCTCTATGTTGCCCTATGCGATGGAGATACAAACATCAACAGCAGCGCAAAACGAGTGTCCAATGCTGTTGATCGTAGCAAGATTTTACTGGAGCAGTGTCTAAGTATACATCAAGACTCAGGCATGTTGAAGTCGACAGGAATATTAGGTGCAGTACAGGGTGGCTATAATTTAGAAGCTAGAAAGGAATCTATCGATCATTTGAAAAACATGCCTCTAACAGGATTCATAATAGATGGGCTACACAACAATGGACCAAGTGTGCAGAATATCTCATCTAAATTAATTAAACATGTAGTGCAACATACTACCGTAAGTGTAATAATGACCAAAGTATAGAAATTGTTTAAAGAAAGTTAAAAGAAAATTTTGTGAGTGATACTATAATGCTTTGTAGAACTTACTGCCTGCTGATAAAATAAGAGCGTCGATGGGTTGTTGGAATCCAGCTACAGTGCTAGACCTGATTGAACTAGGAGTAGATATATTCGACTCGTCTTATCCTTATATAATTAGCGAACAATCGCAGGCTTTGGTTTTCATGTGTGATGACGATTCTTGCGAAAATCAATGTGTAATATCAGTAACAAATAAGAGGTAATATGAAATATGATAAAACCGATGTAACGTTTGTGTTATTCATGCTTTCATATATATTTTCTTTCTCCAGGTACAAAGAAGACTTTTCTCCGATTTGTATGAAATGTGCGTGTCTTACATGTCGAAATCATACAAGAGCATATCTTCATCATTTACAACATACTCGGGAAATGCTTGGCTCAGTACTTCTAATGATGTACGTATTTATATCATAATTCAGTTCAAATTTTATACAATCGTTCAAAATTAATCTCAATTTCAGACACAACATTCATTATTATCTCACATTCTTCGCTGCCATACGTGATGGCCTGAAAAATGGAACGTTCGATCAATTTCAAACAAAAATTCGTTTGAAGTATGCAACCACTAACTTCAAATGATCAATTACATTAGCATTATTACAATATAATAAATTAATTTAGCATTATTACAATATAATAAATACAATAAATTTTTACTTATTTAAGTTATTTATATGATCATTTTTTACTCGTCATTCCTATTCTCATATACATTTATTCAATGTATATTTAATAAGATAAAATGCGTGGGCTATTCAGGTAGGAAGTTTGGATCGAGATAGTTGTAAGAATTGTTAAAACATTGTGGCAGATAATCAAGATCATAACTTCTAGTACACGGTGGTTTTATAGGAAGTAATTTGTGATATGGATTGTGCATGGGATTTACTTCTTCTAATTGTGTTACTGCACAATCGCCACATAGAACAGTATCACTACATTCTGCACATTGCCACCTAGTACCCTTTATAGGTTCATCATCACATATTGTACACTGTAGAAAGAATATTGATAAATTAAATCATTTATATATACACATATCGGGTTAGTAAAAAAGATTATATATACCTTAAATCCAATATTTTTGTATGTTGAAGAATCTTGTTCCTTTTCAATCTTTACTTGACGCAATAACTCTATTTGCCTTAACTCAGGGTTGTCATTCATTCCTTCATTTATTGTATCTTCCTCCTGAAGGTAATAACATTAAGAATCTGGAGTAGTCACTATGATTGTCCTTGTTTAATGACGTCAGGAGCGAAAAAAACATGCTAAAATTTGTTGAGTTATACTCTCAAAGATAAAAATGTATCTACAAAATGACATTTGTGATCGATTCAGCAAACTTGTAAACTTGGACGAATACTTACTCGAACAGTCAATAAGTAGTCATAACATTGACAAAATCATAAAAGGAAAAGAAGATTCCATGTCAAATTAATTTCACGACTATTTATTGATTGTTCGAGTAAAAGAAAAATGTTCCAATTTTACAAGTGTGCTGAATCGATCACAAATATTATTTTGTGGGTATGTTTTTATTTGCAAGTATAATGCAAAAAATCTTGGCATTCTTGCTTCTGACATTGTCATCAAGGACAGTCATAGTGATTACTCTGGGGTTTTAAACATTACTTGATTTTTATATGTATAAAAATATATTTTTTAAATACTTACAAACTCTTCTGCAACAGGCTGTTCTTTATTTTCATCAGATATACCACAAGAAATATCTTGATGTGGGAAAAATGTTGACCGTTTCCATAAAAAGTTACTGTTGCGCTTATGGGTTAAGCCTTTCTTGATATCTATTTTGACTTTAGGCCCTCTTCCTGGTATCGGCAATCCTGCCCTTGAAAGTTTAATGAAGTATTTTTGAACTCTACTAGATACCTGCTTAGGTGTTCGATTTCCTAGAAAAATCCAGAAATATGGACTTAGTATTGCACTTATAAGGCAATTATTAATTAATTATAACTTATAACTTATTAATTATAACTCATAATTAATTTTAATTTACCTAATGCTTTGGCTATCTTGGTCCAACGTTTCATTTCTATTTCTTCTTGTGGATATTCTACTAAAAGTTCTTCGAGTCGCTTTTGCTCCTCATTTGTCCATAACTGATTGAAAGTTTCAGGCTTGGATTCATCGAAAGCACGACCACGGACTAGAATCTCAAAGAAGGGATTTTTGTTAACATAATTTTTTATTTTGTTAACATAAGCAGATATAATTATACTAACTATTAAATTTATAGTTATATAATAATGATATACCTTTCCATCTTCTTGTTCATTTTTTATATGAATCTGAGGCAATACATTTCCATGTCGAGTTTGTGGTCTCATACGTACATCTGGTATTGATATGTTATATTTCGGCCAATCAACATAAGGAATCTCTGCAATCTTCTGTGGACCAGGTAACTCTGGGAGATCACCATTTTGCAATTGTGCCACGAACAATATCGGGTCCTTCAACGCTTTGGTTTTCACAGACAGTAGCTTGTCCAAATCTTCTATAGCTCGAGTCCTTTGGGCCTCGAGAGTAACAATCGTTTTTAGAAATGCGCAATAATCCGTGTTACCTTTCAATGCCACGTGCTCGGTTTCAAAGCCAAATTCACTCTCTTCTTCGTCGGGACGCTTCACATCTTCGTCATTCATTTCTTGTCAATTATAGAATATGAAATATATGTGAAAAATGTTTTATATTAATATATAAAACATAAAATGTACATACATATAAATACTTCTTGCGTAGTACATTCGTAACTGAAAAGTAATTCAGCACGAAAACAATCACCATGCGTCACCAACTTATGGCTCTCGCAGCCAGCGCGATGCGATATGCGCACGTGACGCGCGATATCCAGTGAGCGTGCAGCTCTTCTGGAAAAGTAGTATTCTCATTGGATGTTCACATCGCGCTGGTCTGCGAAAGATTTAAGCGCTTAAAGCGTAATAAACATTTATAGCACGTAAACGTCCAAATCGAACATATTCTTTGTATATACTTTTATTCATATATACTTATATTAACTAATCAAATATTATAGCCAAATGCAGATGTTGTCTACTGATGTTCACAAAAAATGCTTTTCGTGTGCATATTTATATTGGCATAAAGCCTTTTTATTGACTGTATATCATTTCATCAGATATTACCTTATAACTTTTTAAGATAATGTGTATCCAATGAAAATTCAAAAGAAAAATTCTCAGAATAAAACTCTTCGCAGAGAACATAATGATGTGTCTCTCAAATTTTTTTATTGCTTACAATGCCTGCAAAAAGATGGTGTTTTCAATGTCACTATGCCTAAGAAATGGAACTATATATATATATATCGTGAAATATATATTTAATATAATATTATATATATGTATATATATATATATATATATATATATATATATAAATGGAGTCTGATATATTTGCAACAATCTGAAGATGTATTGCATATTCACAAATTCGTAAAACAGCACTTGCGCAAATATAAAGTTATTAGATATGTAATTATTAATATAATTATAAAAATATATTGGTAAAAGGTATAGGAACATATTATGTAATATTATACAGATATAATTATTATATACTTTTAAAATTATAGAAATATAAAATTGTTAATATTATCATATATAAAAAAGAAAGAAATAGAAAATCCCACTTGATCGTGATATCGAAATACCAAACAGACGTGTTCGAGATCGAACAGCTATCTTATCTATCTACCTTACACTGTTGCAACGACATTTTTGCGATAGGTACTTGACGGTGAATCCGACTGATTAGATGTTGTTGATTGATTTGAGCTCGGCTCTGTAAAATGTGGTCGACCTCGTGAAATTCGGGCAAACAATTCACTTAACATCGCCACGAAGCGAGTACGGCGGCGCGCACGATAATCACTGGTTCAAACGAAGTTTCGCGCGCTGCGCCAGATGCTGATTTCTGCGAACTTCTGTGATCTTTCCATTCAGTTTCACAACGATCGATCGTCAAAGATAGTCACGAGGGCCGGCCTCGTAATGAAGATGAGTATCCTCTTATCAGAGCAATACGTGCGTATGTCGATAAAAAAAGGAAAAGAATCACCGACAAGTTGACCCGTTAACATTTCAATCGCAGTCTAGACCTCTCGGCTAAGCGATAAACGTCAACCAGCTTTGACCGCGCGGCCGGGTCTGCTGCAATTGTGGCCGCTACGCGTCGCGACAACAACGACGACGGGATCATTGCTGTCCAGAAGTGAAGATAAGGTCCGCGACAACAGTCGCAATCATCACCGCCACTGCCGCCGTCGCTCTGCCGCTACCATCCTCACTGTCGAATGCGAATACAGACAGCCTGACAGAGCCTGAGGCCGATGTGTCACTGATTTTGAATCATTGTTCGCATAGTGCAGGCGAGTTCGTGTGTGCAATACGCTTTGTGCGGCGAGCTTCTCTTTCTTCATTCTTCGATTCACTGTCGGTGCACAAGTCTCGCGAAATATGGAAAAGCAGGAAAAGCGGACGGCCGGAAAAATCGAGCTGAAGAGGGAACTGGGACTTTTCAGCGCGGTCAGCATTATCCTGGCGGTGATGATTGGTGAGATGCAAATTTGCAATTCAATTTCGTGATAGCGCGCAAGTGCGAGCCGCTCGATTTCAAAACCACGTGGCGATATTCAATTTACGTCAAGAAATTCGTCTCGGGCTTGCGATATATCGTGCGATAAAACGAATACACACACGCACAAATTCCGTCACGGTAATATCGCCGATTTAGCTAAAATTGAGTGAAAGTAGTTCAGATGCACACACGACGAGGAGTCGACGAAATTCTAATACGTAAAAACAACGATTCGCAATGCTCGCAACAGCATTTTCTGTAAATTATGATATAATGTAAACAAAGACAATGAGGTAACATTGTGAGTGACGTATATCATCAAAGAGAACAATACAGGAAAAAAAGATAGAGCGCGAGTCGCCGCTGGGTGTTGGACGCGATAATTTAAATCTCAGCGGGAGAATAAAATTGTCCGACGGTGTAACATACAAACTTATTTTCCAGACTTTCAATGTCATGCCATTTTGAACTGACTCTTTTAACCCGCAACTCGGATATTCTCAAATCAATTATTTCCTTCTAAATCTCCTAGAGCTTGTAGAAAACTTTTTAATAAGCGTCGCGGAAAGTAATATGCTATACGTAATATGCTATACCTCATTGTATTCTCATTGTGTCTATTTGCGGATTTCGTAACTCTTATTCGCAAGAAGCGATAAATGCGCACAGTACAAAGAAGGCGAGCATGTTCAAAGCCGCGGTACAACTAACCGCTATATCGTGCTATAAAAAGATTTCGCACGCGTTGCGCGCTCCTGCTGCAAGTCACGAAAATTATTTTCGGTAAGTATTGTTCGGCAATGCACAGAATGAGACAATTGAATCTCCAGATATCTTTGATCCAGATACCTCTAGATATTTCCAAATATATTCTCATATATTCATATACGAGTATTTGCGCTCAGTGGTAAAAAGAGAGAACTGTGTACAATACAGAGAATTGATATAAGCCGCGACATAAATCAATGTAAATGCCCGAAGCATGCATCCCGGAGCTTTGTCGTGGAGACGATAATGCAGACAGTTTCTACTTAACTGTGGAAAATCTCTCTCTGCGAAGAGTGGGGAGGTGAAAGGAATCTTTAGTGAACGGAATCTATCCTGCTCAATCATAGACGTTCGACTTTTCAAAGCATAGGTTGATTTGAAAACTGTCGAGCGTCTTGCTATTTTCTCCCACATTTGCTTGGAATATCACTAGTACGTTTAAAAACTATGCGATAACAAAGTGAAAAAGTTAGAGGTTACTCCGAAAACGATAGTAAAGGATACCAACAAACAACAGAATAGAATAAAATTTAACAAATCTAGCTGATGTTCAGAACCAATTTTAAAGAATTTCGAAGAAATCTACAACTTCTCAGAGTGATAGACTTACGCGATATTTTCTCGATTCTTTCGTTTCAAACCGACGCTTCAGTGCATCCGAAGCAGCGCGGTATTTTTGGCAGCAAAGAAAGTCATTGGCCGAATTTTTCCCAATCTCGTGCAAATCGTTGTTGTTGTTGTCGTCCGAACTTTATTTTCGCTCTAACCAGTTATGTTAAAAGACGACGAAATGTACCGCATGTTTATGTAGCTGTATATGTATATGTATGACACGAGAGTTATATATTGCTTGCAGATAACATGTAATCGCGAACACCATTTGTCGTTGAATGTTTCGTTAAAGTGACACTGACATAATAATTAATAACGAGCCATAAATAAAGGCATTCTTCAACCTACGGTGGCGGCCTTTAAGTGTAGGATGAGCGTGTTTAAAAGCAGTTAACAGTAATTGCACAGCTCCAAATAAGATTCCGCTTCACACACGCTGAAGCTTTTGTATTTTAATGGCTGACCTCGCGGTATCCAGAATACTTTTCATGATCTTAACTAGATACCGGGTGTTATAAAAAAAAGAGATAAGTCAACAAGGTTCGAGAGTGCAGCGATTATTTGAATCAATATTGCGTGTCGATTTCGAAATCAAATGCGGCTTTGCAGAATCCTAATAACATACACTAGAGAGAGTTTTCTCTCGATCTCTCGATAACATTCTGACAACTTTATCCAAATTTTTACCGGTTCATCAATACATGATAGCTTTAATGTCGCAGTCCGCGAAACGATTCTAATGCTGCTCCGAGACCACCAGCCAGCCGATATTTTTTTCTCCATGAATGCGATGATTTTATATGCGATTAAAAACGTTGCGAAGGTTAATCAAGGTTAATCGATCACCCACGTCATAAAGTATTAGTTAACTACTGCTCGTAGGTAGTCACGTCGAATATCACGGTGGACTAACGGTGGTATGCCCGTATAAACACGTTGGATGCGGCTGTATATAAAAATCCGACCCCAATGGCGGCATACTTTCTTTACTTTAATTAACTCAAATATTATTGAAAAACATGCGATGGGGAAAGAACGGCCAGCTCGATCTAAAGGTTGAGCCCGCATCCAACGAGTTAAGCTCGTCGCCTTTATCGTTCAGGTTCCGGGATCTTCGTGTCGCCGACCAGCGCTCTCGAGCGTTCCGGCTCCGTGGGGTTTTGCCTGATCGTCTGGATCAGCTGCGGCTTGCTGTCCCTGGTCGGCGCGCTGGCCTTCGCCGAGCTGAGCACCGTGGTGCCGCGTTCCGGTGCTGAGTACGCGTACTTCATCGAGGCCTTCGGGCCTCTGCACGCTTACGCCGGCCAGATACCGGCATTCACCTGCTCTTGGATCTACGTGATGCTGCTGCGACCGGCGGAAGTGGCGGTGATCATACTGACATTCGCGGAGTACAGCGTACAGCCGTTCTCCGAATTCCTCAGTGATCTACCCGGCGAGTCCATGTCAACGCTGAAAAAACTCATTGCGATCATGGCACTGGCCGTGATCACGTTCATCAATCTCACCAGCGTGAAGCTCTACGTGAAGGTGCAGAACGTGTTCACCGTGTGCAAGGTATTCGCGTGCATAGTGGTGATAGGCGGTGGGATATGCTGGCTGAGTACCGGCCACACGCGACTACTCGAGGATCCCTTCCGCGGCACTACCACGTCGATCGGTAACGTGGCATTGGCTTTCTACAGTGGTCTCTGGGCATACGACGGCTGGAGCTCGGCCTCGATCGTCACCGAGGAGATCCAGAGGCCTGAGGTCAATATCCGCCGGAGTATCCTCATCGCGGTGCCTACCATCACCGTTCTGTACGTGTCGATGAACTTGATGTACATGGCGGCGTTAACTATGCCGGAGATGGTGAGCGCACCGGCGGTGGCTGTCCTATGGGCCGGTCGGGTTCTGCCAGCTTGGATGGGCTTTATCATACCGATCGGGGTAGCGTTGTCCACCTTCGGATGCGCTCTTAGCGTGCAATTCGGCGTGTCCAGGCTCTGTTTTGTCGCGGGCAGAGAAGGCCATGTGCCGCGTATCTTCAGTTACGTGCACATCGAGAAGATGACGCCGGCCGCGGCGGTGGCTTTCCAGGGCATACTTGCGTTGGTGTGCCTGTTGGTGGGCAACATAATCGCTCTCATCGAGTTCGCCAGTTTCCTCACATGGGTGTTCTACGGATTAGCGATGGTGTCGCTGATAATCATGCGACGAACGAAGCCTGACGCTCATAGACCGTACTCCGTGCCTATCGTGATACCTTGGCTGGTACTAGGCGTCTCGATCTTCCTCGCGGTGTTGCCGATAGTCCATGAGCCATCGGCCAAGTATCTCTTCGCGCTCCTCTTCATCCTAGCCGGCATCGCCGTTTACCACGTTTTCGTGTACAAGAAGACCAGAAGTACTTTAGCAGGTGGGTGCAATTAAACGTAAAGATAGGAAAATCTGTGCGTCAGACTACTGTAGAATAATGTGTCTGTTGCAAATGAAACAGTATTTATATATCTCTTCACGTATTTTTTTTTTTCAGCTAAACTAACGTATTTCGTGCAATCATTATGCCTAATCGTCGCGCCAGACAAAGAAGAAGACTGATCGAATATTCATCGAATCTACTATTCGCATAAGTAATCAATGTTTGCTCATATGATACTCGAAGATTCGGGCTAGGTATGAATTACGTCATTCGATGAAAAAATGACACTGTTTTATAATTATCTCTTTTATTGCCCAAAATGCTTAAAGAACCAGTCTTTGTGCGATGAACATTAATCGAATCAACAATGTGCCCTGCACTATACAAGAGGGGGATGCTTGCCCCAAGATATATCTCATTAATGTGTAAAGTATTTTATACAAAGAGTATATCGGTACAACTTATACAACGTTGTCTTATACAAGATATAAATGCTTAACAAAAATAGCATTTTGTATACTTGTTGCAATATTGCAATATTTTATAATATATATATTACTTTATGAACATGTAGATATAATAAATGCATAACAATAGAATAATAGAATAATAATTACTTATAACATAATAAAATGTAATATACATTTTATACGTAAAATTTATATATACATATATATGTATATATAATTTATATATACATACATACACATGCCCGTACAGCACAGAAGTTGTAGCAACATTGTTGCAACGCTGTAACATTGCTGCAAGTTTCTGTTCTCTGCATGGGTATATTATATATATATATATATGTTTATTATATCTAATATACAATATTTCATGGTATTTAAATTAGTAAATAGTATATAAAAATTAAAATTTTAATTCATACAGCTTTTTTGTTCTACTTCTTTCAATAACGCTACTAATGTTACAATTGATGTTTATATTTTTATAAAGTTAATATTATGAATTCTTTTATATGAGATAATTATAAATATCAAAAATTTTGCAATGAAAATACTGTTCTATACATAAAAGTTTACACATTAATTTATTTAATGCTATTTTTTTAAATATAAGGGCACTTTTAATGTATAAATTATAATGTATAAATTGTAAATATAATGTGTAGCAAAAATGTATACAAGGCACATAAATTTAGGAAAGATGCCATTTGTAATATTTTGAATTTAGATTATTAAAAAGTGCTGCCAAGTGTTAGTCAAAAATTAAAATCCGTGAATAATAAAAATTTGACATAAGTTTATTTAATAATTTACTGTGTTTTACTCTAAAATTTATGCTGATACGACAATTAATATAATCATCTATCTATAAAATATCACTTTTTTTAAATATTCCCATATAACAGATTTTTTAAAGATACCCTCTATATAGTATTTTCTCATAACGCAACATTGCTTTAAATATTATAAATTATATATAACTTTTTATAGTTATAACTAAATTTTATCAGATCTGTTAAGACTTAAGTCAGATCATATCATTATTGGGATGCACCACATTTTGAACAGGTCTGTCTTTCGCTATAATAATTTAAAAATGTCTATAAGAAGAAAAAATTTATAATATTATATTTTTGTTATTTACCTCAATATTTGATGAAGCTTTTTGCGAAATTCATTACACAGAGCTTTTTCAGATGCAAGTGCAGTATCACGCTCCCTCAATTCCTGTCTCAAATGATATATTGTATCTTCCAATGCTTCAAATATTGCCTACAAAAATTAAGCATCCATAAAATAACATGAAAAATATGCAGTGATATGTAGTCATGATTTATAAGTATGAAACTTACTCTAGATTCCTCTGCAGTGTCAGATAATACAGGAGGTTCATCCAAACAAAAGAATTCCCTTACACATGAGACACCTATGAGAATTGGACTACTTAATATGCCATTGACAAATGTTTGAAGTCCACGTATTCTTTCTTCTAAAAAACTTGGTGCAAAATTGTCACCGAGCCATTTTTTTCTTGGTAGTGACAAACGGGCAATAGGAATTTTTTGTCTTCTTAATTGAGCTAGTAATCGAACAAAGTCTGTATACCTTCTAAATACGAACCAACAATCACCATTTTTCAATTCAACTCGCAGCTTATAAACCTGTAGGCCAAGAAAAAATGATGATGGAGAAAGAAATATTTAAAATATTTTAAAGTATAATAATGATAAGTATAATAATAAGTATTTTAAAGTATAATAATAATAATAATAACAAATATTATTTAATATTACTATGTTGCTTTTATACATATTTAAAGCAATAGCTTTATGAGAAAATGTAGAAAATATACTGTTGCAAGCTAAGTGAAATATTTATATTTATCATAGTAAATAACCATAAATATTATCATGCCCATATATAACCATAATCTGATATAAACTAATAATAGATCATATATAGAATTAATAATATATAACATTAACAAACCGTAAATCTAGCTCTCTCTTCCATAATTTCATAGCCAACAATAGGTATTCTCAAGTCTTCATTAGTTAGAGGTGGTTGCAGAATATTTGAGTTGGTATTGTTATCATTGGGATAATTAAACCGTTGTACAGTAAATGAATTCGAGTGGCCAGATCCATCAGAATCTGGACTGTCAAGGACTCTCACAGTACCTGCTTGAGAACTTCTTGCTTTACTAATTGCAAGTGTTACCTCGCTAATGCATCCCATACCAGTCTCTGAATTCGACATTTTTATTCCAACAAACTAAACAAAATCATGCATACTTAAAATAAAACAATAAATTAAAATTTCTCTATTTTATGCTATTACATAAATAAAATTTAACAATCATTAATTTTTATATAAAAATTATAATTATGATATTATATTGACATGCATTACTGTTTGATAAATATAATAAATTTATGTATCAAACGACATGAGGATCTAAAACATGTATTAAAGACGTTGCAAAGAAGTTTTATTTTTCTTTGACATTTTTGAAATGTATTTTTTGGACATTTGTTTTTGTTACATCAAGTATATTTAAAATTTAGAACTAAAAATTTATTCATCGTTAAAAAATAACAGTACATTTATATAGAAATGATTTTACACAGTAATCAAAATTAAATTCCATACTACTCATTTTAATAAATCTAGGATAACTTATTGCATACTAACCTCACTTATAAAAGATAAAATATAGAGTATTCGATGCTGCTTAATGCATTTTTATTATTTTAATATAATTCATAATGCGTACTAGAGATAGCTGTTCTTTTGAAAATACTATACACGTATTAGTCACGTAATTAAAAAAATCTCCTTGCGTTTATTCGACATACTGAAAGTTCGCAAATAATTCACGGAACGAATACGTCTGTCCTTAAGTGGCACCACATTATAGGTCTGTTCATTTTCGCTGCACCGCTGAACTAGTGCAATAAGTTGAAGTGAGACAATGTCTGTTTCTTTCGCTACAGTAAAACTGCACTAGAACTGTACTGAACTGAATTGAACCGCACTGGGAAACATTAGTACAGAATAGTTCAGTTCAGTGCAAAAGTGCAATGAAGAGGTCTGTTCGTTTTCGCTGCACCGTTGAAATGCCAGAATGTAGTAAACAACATGGCGCATCACATGACATTATTTGATTCATCTGACGAAGAGGATTTTGTTGTAATACAACCACTATTACAACCCATTGTAGATGAAAACGATGAATGTAATATATAAAACTAAATATAGCAAATTTATTAATAATTTATAATATTGTTACGCTCGCGCGAGGAAATAAAACGAGACTACGTTAAAAAATTTCAACTATATCTTTGCTATTTATAAGAAAGCACGCAGACTCAAGCTCTCTCTCTCTCCAAAAATGGATGACGATACACCAATCAGAACGTAGCATTTCCATCCAGCAAACAATCCAATACGAAAATAAGCACCGTGTGTCACGGGCTTAAGATTGAAATTGGATTAGAATTTAACCAATCACAGTAAAATTCTCTAAACTCAAGTTTAATGAATCTTGCTCTGATTAGCCAAATTTTAATTCAATCTCAATTTTAATCTGTAGTCTGATAAGGGCTTAATGAAATATCCATAGACTTATGTAGATAGATTGCGTCTCCCATGAGAGGAATTGACTAGATTAAAATGAGATAACAGTAGCCTAAGTTAATCCAGCGACCATGCTTGTTTTCGTGTTGGATTGCTTGCTGGATGGAAATGCTACGTTCTGATTGGTGGTATTGTCATCCATTTTTGGAAATGCACCAATCAGAACGCAGTATTTTCATCCAGCAAGCAATCCAGCACGAAACAAGCATCGTGTGCCGTTGGTTTTAGAGATCCTCTAATCAGAGTGACGACATCTGGCTACCACTTTTGATTGGTCCGTCATGTTTCATCCGTTTCCGCCAATTTTTCAATTTTACTATTTTATGTACGTAAATGTAAATAAATAAATGGTGTATAAACAAAGTGTTATGTGTTGCACATTGCGCTATGCTGATGCCTTCTCTAGTTTTCGAAGAATAGCTGCAGGGGTTCCCCAGGGAAGTGTTTTGGGACCTATTCTGTATTTATGATACACAGCCGACATTCCACGAAATATGAAAGGCCTAAAAACATTTTTATAACATGTCAAGAATATTATATAAAGTAGGCATATAACATCAATAGAACATTCCTATAATATTAAAAAATATTGCATAACATTCTTAAATAGAATATTATAAGAATATTATTTTATAATTGAATATTATTTTAATATTGTATATATATCCATATAATATTCTAGAAATATTATGCGCTTATAGAGATCTCAGTTCTAGTAACTACAGCTACAGTTACAGTATTCAACAATGTAATTGTTATATAACACGCGCGTTACACTTTGGTTAAGTAGGAAATTATAACTAACAGTAATGTAACTGTAACTTGGTGATAGTTGGGATTGAATAAGCATTATGCGAAGAAAGGAAGTTCTGTTTTATGTTATATAGGATAGTTATATTCACATAAAATTCTTTCGTTATTTTCATTTAAAATCTTTTATTCGCCAAGTTATCAACTTAAAAATATTCTCTTTATGTCCATAGGAGCAATAAATGAAATCGAGATACGTGAATTGACCTTACCTAAACGGCTCGACCTTTCAGCGTGTAGATAAAGTCGTCTGAAGCAGATTCTACATCGAGATGCATATTTTCGTATCGAACGACGCATCGCGTTTTATTAAAAACGTAAGGTTAAGTTCGAGGGTCTTCATCGACCTAACTTGAGACTCTTTTGCGATGATCAGTCAGGTGTATGCCTGGCGACTTCCGTATGATGAGACATGACCATGGACCTTGTCGGTAATATGGTATGATCCGTTAATGCGTTTACAATTATGTACATTACGTACATTATCTGTTTATTTCAAGACTCATAATAGTTTTACCATTTTTTTCTATAAAAAACGTCGTCGACCTTGACGTAATATCAGTTGTCGATTAGTTCGTATTGAATGAACTTTATAGCAACGATTTACTTAAGGGTAACATCACTTAGGAGTTGCATCATGAGGCGAAAACGCCTCTTTGTGCCGTCACATACAACGAAAGTGATGTGCGTACCACACATAATTAATGCACAATGTAAACGGCTCGATTAATAACGCGGCGGGTAGGATATATACGTATAATCCATTTACCGATACGGTGAGCAGCAGTATATCGACTGTGAATTCTTCGGTAAAAAAAAAAAAGGGAAGGGAAGCATTCGCACGCTCTAAAAATAAGGCAACTCAGAAACTCATGGGTAGAGCAAGGATAATGCTCGACATTGAAAAGATTTAAGAGATATCAAGTCGATGACACTGCTGTTAACGAATAAATACAGCTGTGTGTTGCCACAATTTGAGAATCTCAATCATATTTTTTGATAGGACGTGCTATATTTGTATCTTAAAATTTACTTATTAATGTCAAGTTTTTCGACGGTCGTTAGTCCACTTGGACGAGCTAATTTTGTTGATCGCTATCAGCGTGCAGTAATCAGCGATCACGCTAAATCATACACGTGTTAATTGCTAGTAATATGTAAGTATCGATTTCATGTGATCTCAAAAGCCGCGCGCGAATCATACACGCGCATTGCGCAGTCGTCGGTCAAGCGCATGCATGCACCTTCGCGTGTGGGAAAGAAGTTTTTCTGAATATATCGGATGTACCGACGTGTACGTTTCATTTCTGCGCTATTTTATATACGAACAATGGCAGGTTATATATGGCGACTTTTATGCGGTCGCATGAGAGGTCAGTAAGATATTACTGATATCGACGATGCTCTGATAATAATGGAACTTGTTGTTTCGTAGCTAGTCGTATTAGTATTACTATTATTTATTGAGTATACATTTTCATATTGTATACATTATATATATGCTCATTTATACGTATATCAATAATATCTATTGTTCTATTTCAACGCGCCAATATCCGACGCGTTTCTTATTATCACAATATCGTAGAAAACAAACAATCGTTATTTAATGACGTGTAAGAAGATAATTATCAGAGTTAGAAAGTTTCTCGTTACTTGTAACGTCGTTGCTTTTTACTTTCTTTTTTGATAATGATCTAATAATGACGTGTATGATATTATCTTCATCAATAACGATAACAGTAACTACATTTTTTGGGCAACGGTAATAAATGTAATTGTTACCCGACACGTTTAATTGTAACTGTATAATTTCAAATGTAACAATAACTTTACATCGATATTATAATGTTGTACTTAACAATATAACTGTAATAAATGTAATATAGTACATATACATGTAGCAATATAGAAAGTTTAAGTGTAAATATTTAATAATATAAACTAAACTAAACTAATAATTAAAAATAAACTTTCAACATAGATTATATGTTACATATTCAATATATATATTCCTGTTAAAACATTTCAAATGATGTATTGCAAAATTCTTTCAGAAATGTTGCATATGAAATGTGATAGGTTGAAATAACTTTGAAACATTTTTGAAAACTTCTGCAACAATCGATGTTATATGGGGTTACTTTATGTTTGCTGGGAAGCATCTGAAGATAAATTTAAAACGGTCTTATATTTAACATTCGACTATGAATACTGGTTTATATATATAATTCTATGTTGAGAATTTAAATATTCACATTTAAAAATCAGAATAATAAGAATGTCCAGAGTTAGGTGCTGGATTGTTTGCTGGATAGAAATATTGCATTCTGATTGGTGCATTTTCAGAAAGGGATGGCAATAGCCGGCGGCTATTGACTGGTGTATTGTCATCCCTTTTTGAAAATTAATCAGAACGCAGAATCCCTTTTTGAAAACCAATCAGAACGCAGTGTTTCTATCCAGCGAACAATCCAGTACGAAAACAAGCATCGTTTGCCGCTGGCTTTATTTTGGTAGTACTGACTAACTGGCAGAAAAGCGCGGTAAAGTGTGTCATTGGGTTTCGTGACTGGGAGCAAGTACGTGAGAAGTATTTTCACATAACGAATTTATCATGTCAGGAAACAACGAGATGATATTAAGATTCGCGAAATTATCAGAAAAAGCTCATGCACCGATGAAGGGGTCGGAATATGCGGCAGGATATGATCTGAGAAGGTACGTTATTTCAAAATGATATTCAATGATATCAATCGTCAAAAATGGTCGCTTTCCAACAAGAGATACAAGTCGACACAAGTCTACTTATCTATTATCCTTTTCTTTGTCTAATACGAAATAAGAACAAATGATGATGATATAACTCGTGTTGACTTGTATTTCTTGCTGGAAAGCAACCATTATTAAGCATACCGTACTTGTATAAAGAGAGTATACGATAAGCAATTTAATTAGATAAAGATATTTATATACAATTTTTTGTTTAATGTTAATTAGTTATAGATGATTAAAGTTTCTGTAATATTTTAATTGATGAGTCTCGATATAGTAAAGAATCTAATAGTTTTGATAATGAAATAGTAGTAGTAAGTGTACAAAGCAAAGTTAGGAATCAAGTACAATATTAATTTAATGGATATAATAAAATTTCTTCTTAATAATCCTTGAAATATAACGAAAATAATTTAATGGGAGATTTATAATATCTTTTTTCTCATACAATACAGTGCTTACAAGTATATTGTACCAGCGCATGGGAAAGAATTGGTTAAAACAGATTTGCAAGTACAAGTTCCCCCTGGCACATATGGCAGAGTTGCACCACGATCCGGCTTAGCATGGAAAAATCACATAGACGTAGGTGCAGGTGTCATAGATGCAGATTACCGGTACATAATATCTTTATAGATTTTGAAAGTCAATTGTTAACATATATAAAGTTAATTTTTATTTTTTGCTTTAATATACAGAGGTAACGTGGGTATAGTGTTATTTAATCATAGCAATGAGGATTTTGAAATCGCACCTGGTGATCGTGTAGCTCAGTTAATATGTGAAAGAATTATATATCCCAAACTAGAGGAAATAGAATTCCTAAGTGATACAAGTAGAGGTATAGGAGGATTTGGATCAACAGGCACAAAATGAAGTGTTAACTCTAGTTTGATATTGCTTATTGATATAAAGAACTTTCAAGGTTTTATTTTACGTACTTGTATTTTAAATTATACTTTTATTTTTGTATTTACAATATATTTCTCAATTATAATCAATCATAATATATAATATACATATAATATTTGGATTATGAATAGTATATATTTTTATAAAATACCTTACTATCCTAGAACCATTTAAAACTTCCTTGAACGAACATAATCTACTAAAGAACCAATAAATGTGATCTATTATAAGGAATATATATATATTTGAATGCAGTATTTCTATCCAGCACGAAAACAAGCATCGTATGCTGCTGGCTTTATTTTGGTAGTAAATTGGCAAAAAAGCGCAGTAAAGTGTGCCATTGGGTTTCGTAACAGGGAGTAAACACTTAAATATTCTCACATAACGAATTTATCACATCAGGATACAACGAGATGATGAGATTTGCGAAATTATCAGAGAGATATATATATATATAAAACTCTATATAAATATATAACTAAATATATATGTATATAAAAAACTATATAACTATATATATATATTTAGCGATATATTTATATAGTAGTTATATATATAAAATATTCCAATGAGGACTTCTAGAAATATTTATATCTTAGAGACAGGAACAAGTCCTGTATATGCAATTGGTGTTTTAACAAGAGGTAATATTTCCTTAAAAGCCTTATGTTCTGCATTTTGCATCAATTTGTATATAACATTTTCAGAAGTAGCTATTTGACATCCTATGTCTCGCATTCTCTGTAAAAAAATATTTTGTTAATAGTTTGTCTACATGGTAATTGTTAATAGTATATAACAGGTATATACATATTTTAAAAAGAAATAGCATATATATACATAACTACCTGAAGAGCAAGTAGTCGATCTTCTGAAGTACGAGACATACAACAATCTGCCACAACATGTACCTCATAGTCATTTATTCTTAAGTCAATAGCTGTGTTTTCTACACATATGTGTGTTTCAAGGCCTATTAATATGATTGATTCTGGTTTGTTGCCGTTACAAATTGTTGAAAGTTCTTTAATCATCTAAAGAAGATAAAATAAATATACGTTTAGCAGTAATATACAATTTTGAAAATATAAAATATACATGTACTTACTTCAGGTGTGCACATACTAAATTGGGTTTTAGCAAAAAGTCCTTTAGCACCAGAAATATCAATTTCAGGAACGATTTTTCCTAGAGCCTTTGGATAGTGTTCGGAAACTATCATAGGCACATTCAGGATTTTCATAGCATTAACCTATACACACACACACACACATATATATATATATAGCATAACAATAGCATTTTTAATATTAATTTAAAAGTTAACTATAGATTTAATTATAGAAAAACAACATAACCTTCAATAAATGCAACATATTAAAATCGTTGAATTCTCGATAAATAGATAAATTACATAAATATATGTTTGATATATAGAATATCTCATATGCTTACCAGTTTGGATGAGTTTTGAACAAATTTGTCAAAGTCCTTCATAGATTTACCAAATCCTTCCTGAATGTCGCATATTAATAACGCACTTTTCCCTTGTCTTAGTACAGCTCTTGCAGCATTCATGATCATGTTTCAATATTATTATCTCAGGTACAAGTACAAATTAAAAAAATATTAAGGTGAAACTATATTTTACAAATTAACTCGAAAGGTAAAAGTATCTTCTGCATGCGACGTACTCTAAAATCGTTAGCCTCTTCTTTTTAGCTGAACTTCTGGTGCAATAAGTTGAAATGAGAAAACATATACTTGTCTCGCTCCAACTTATAGTATTAGTTTAGCAGTGCTAAAAAGAACAGACCTTAAGTGTCAGATGTGGCTTCAACGTCATTATGGTATTAACTGCGTATGTATAAACAATTTTAACTCGAGTCCATAAAGATTAGAGAATAATGATTTGTACTAAGTATATGTGCCGCGATAAATGAGATTTTTTTTTTTCTCATAAAATACGTTATATTTACGTTAATAAATATGTTTGAAATATGTGATTGCGGCTATATACAAAGTGTCGAAAAGACTTCAGATGTACGTGACGTATGTAAAATATGACAAATCGTATTTTTAATTAAGATCACCAAAAAGCGTATACTTCACGAGATACTTTATTTGACGTTTGATCTTCCGACGTAATCCCTGAAATTAACATCGAAATATCATTTTATAGACCTATGAAATATCTCACGAAGGCAACGCACGTTACCGCCTCACGTATCCGCTATTGGCGCACTGTTCATAGGCACGCGGCGCGCTTGCGCAGTTGGTCAAGTCGACGCGAATCGTCGCGCATATAGGGAGGTCAGTGGAGTCGCATCGAGGCACACAGTGGTCGAACGATGTTCCGGCTGATCGGTGGCGCAATTTACGGTTAAAGAAGCTCGAGGGGAAGTTATAGAGAAAGAGAGATGCGCGATATCTTTATGGTGGACATTTGTTTATTATGAAGCTCGCGGAGTGCGCGCGATTCGTTTGAGCGCGCGGTGATAAATCGTGCACGCGTGTCACGTTCGGCTCGCGTCTTTCAGCGTCGTTTGTTCCTGCGTACAACTGGAGCGTCCGCATAGCATAGGATGGCTGTAGAGTCTCGCGTAACTGGGAACGCGAAGCCTCTGGTGCCGCTGTTCACAAAAGCGTCCGACTGCGTGCACACCAGTTGCTACTGGTGAGTATTGTTATTTCGCGCTGGATCGCGTCGTAGCGCGTGCCCCGGGGCGGCGATCGATTCTCGGGCAAATAAACGCGCCGTATTGCGGCATGCACCGCGGGCTCCGATCGATACGTTGCGGTGGTGCGGACAGCCGAGCGAGCGAGCGCGTGGCCATCTTCGCGGCGCGCGCGATCCCTCGACGATGATTTCTCGTCACCGCGCAATTCGAACGGATCAGAACAAGTTGCTTTGGTAACGATACTCTCGCAATGGATGAATGCGTTTCAGAAGTGGATACTACGTGATCGATTGATCACGTAGTGTCTACAATGTAACACATGAGTGTGTGTACATATTTGTATGTGTGTGTGCGTTCGTTCGTGCAATTGTTTGATAACGCGGTTTGCGTTACTATCGGTTTGAATGAGTGTTCTCTCTCTCGGGGAAACGGTTTTATCTATCGTTGCCGGTCGTTTAATGTCGGTTCGTTTACGTGGCAGTTAAGTGGCGCGAATATATGAGCCGCTTTTATAGCAATTAATAATGCATGCGATAGATGAACACGACACGACGCGGCACGCGAAGGGGTTGTGTCGAACCATTTGCACGAACATAGCGTTCACATTGGTTTCCTTTTTCTTATAATTGCGCAGGACACGTTGCCCGGTCGGGGAAATAATCCAGACTAATATTTTTTAGCCTTTTATTTATGTTGATCGCAGTTTTCCGATCTAATAGCTATTTACCCTGCTCTGCTGATCGTATCCCTGGCGATCCTCGCAATTTCCAGAGCGCATTTTAGAGGCAGATTAATGGATTTAGTTCTATATTATATGTTGTCGCTAGTATCCCTTATTGTGTCGTTTTCAGTATACCGTATGCTGGGTACTGATACGCAGCATCTGTTTTTTTCTTTTGAAAAGGGAGAGAATGCATATCATTTATTTAATTGGTTTTTCTTTTTAGGTCAAATCAATATACTAGTCGCAAAGATTCATTCAACACATCTTGTAGTGTTTGTAGGTATTAGTTAATTTATTTTAACATTATTATTTTTAATTGGTTTTACTTATGCATGGTTAATACTTCTTGTTAAATATTTTATGCTGAAGAATACATTGGAAAGTTTAAAAAATGACAGATATCAATAATATAATTTATATTTTCAAGAAATTTGATCGTGTATGTTAAAATTATTATTTTTATTAAGATATTTATAAAGACAGATATCAATAATATAATTTATATTTCCAAGAAATTTGATCGTGTGTGCTAAAATTATTATTTTTATTAAGATATTTATTTTTTTTTGAAGGATTTATAATATATCTTTATTAATTACTATAATTTATCTAGTCTTTGTCAACATGTATTTAATAATGTGTTTTGTTTGTTATAACTTATATTTTACAGAAATTGTATTTGTAGTGACACAATACGTTTACACGACACCATAAACCTGGTTCAAAAATTCCTGATTTTATTTTTTCAAGGTCTATTTAGTAATTCATAGAAAGATGAATTCAAGGAATAGAGTAAGCTGAGAAAATAAAGAAACTTAAATTACTTAAAGGAAGAACAGAAAATTATTTGCTTTATATTGGCGTCAACGTCGTATGTTTTATTTATTTTATTCAGAAATTATAACATTAATAAGCATTGTGAGAATAAATTAGAATAATTTTGTGCAAACGAATATTTACTACTTCAAGGGATTATTGATAGATGGGTATTGCTAAGACCGGTATTGTTGAGACTTATAAATATAATAAACTTCGTCCATGTATACATATATATATATATCTTATAAGTGTCTTATAAGCGTCTTTTGTGAATCCAATAATTAATTAATGATAAAATATTTTATAATACACGCATGCACGCACGTGCGCGCGCGCGCACACACAACATACACATACACAAATTCTGTGACTTTTTATTTTGCCTCGAATATTTCTTTAATATCAGTCCAGATCCGATATCCTTAATACCAATGTAATCGATCGTGACGATTATTTGCTCGTAAGTCGTATCGCGCGTCAAAAATGAATTGATCGAGCATTTTCGATCGAAGGATAAAGGGCGGTATGCTCAATTTGCAGCGAGGAAAACGTATGGAAACTCTGTCAAGATGTAGCGACCCGACATCCGTCTGAACTGCAACATTGTCATGTTGCTTTCATAAGTAACCCACGACGGAGCGTTCCTTTGTGGCGTCAGCGGGCTGGTAAAGACGAAGACAAATTAGTCGTGTGGGTCAGTATTGTAGGAGGACGATAATTGATTAAGGAACCGCAATATGTTTCCATCTGTTGTTAAGTTACATGAGATTGTTGCTTTCCTTTTATAGGACTACCATGCTATTCTCATCTACGCACCCGACGAAAGAGCAGTGGTGTACGATTTAGAGAGTTCCTTGCCGTTTCCCACGCATTTCTGGAAGTACGCTACCGAAACCTTCAGATCTGACGAAGCGTTGCGACCCGAATATCATAGGAGGTTCCGCCTGGTTCTCGCCAGCGTGTACCTACAACAGTTCGCGTCAAATCGACATCATATGAAACGCGAGGATGGCACATGGATAAAAACACCGCCGGATTATCCGCCGATCTCGACACCAAGTACATCGATAGATTAATGGAATTATGATATTGATTGGCATACGTGTTGATTGCAAAATTATATTATACAATCGAATTACTCATTTTGCAATTTCGTCAGAGTTAGGTCAGTTATTTCAGTTATAAATAACTAAATTCAACAATTCTCTTCTCTAAAGCAAAGTGAATGATGAGTGCAAAAATGTGTCACCTTATTCCATCTGGTATAATAAATCTGATCAGTTTAAATTAACTAGTTCAAGAGGATCGATTTGACAAACAGGGATTAAGAATGACATTAATTCGCAAAATTCACGGCACAAATATTTTGTAGTTGTTGCATGATAAAATTTGTTCGTTCGATATACTGGCTTATCGCCAATTGTCATTGATCTTACATTTATTTCTATGTTTTTAGTTTTGTTAAAAATGTTCTATCTTTTGATATTTTTGCCGTTACTCGTATTTCGATTGTGTCACAATTTTTCGAACATCACATATATGCGTTACATATATGTATCTATCTGTGTGAGATATTCTTGACTCATTAGAATTACTTCGAACATTTCAGCGTGCAAGGATAATCTTGACACATTCATCAACATGGAACAAGGAACCGGACTGGGCGTTGTAATGAGTTTGAAACAATTAGTAAACCGATTTTATAGGCCAAATGTTAACACACAAGCGCCAACGCCGCCTCAGCCGCAAGCTACAGCGACTTAATCTGCAGTGTGATGTTCGTACGCTTTGACTAAAAATCTTGGAAATCAATTGTATGGCCTAAGGGAATTGGTTTGGTGCACGCATACACCTTTGTGGGCTAAAATATTTGATCGAAATTTGATAATAATGTTAGTTAATCGCTGCTAACTCTAGCAAAATTTTAAATATAAAATCGTTGCAGTTGCAGTTGTATTTCTATTCGAGCAATGTTGAGCTGGAGTCGGATTTCGAATTTTATGTAAATTGAACTTATTGTCGCACGTGACACTTTTATCACATCGTGAGTACTCAGTTCGAATTTTCAGATATATACTTCGCGCGACGATTCATTAAATATTCTCAATTATTTCCCTTGCTGTGTTATCTTGGGTATAAACATTATGTATTACTCGCATTACATATGACTATCGATTATTTACCACCAGTATCGTTAAGAATATTTGATATCAACGTTGGTTCCAGATATAAACATTTAAAGTCTCATATTTTATTCAAATCAAAAACTTGCGTATATATCGATAGTGGAAACATGCACTTTTGCATATACATGATACAGGAACGGTTGGCGTTTTACTCTTTACAGTCTACAGTCCGAGTGATTTGGCTTGCGCCGCGCGTGAAGAATGATTCTGCTAAGCTGCTTTCTGAATACTCTCGATAAGTGCTTACCCACTGTATTAATGGACTTCATCGAAAATCCATTTCCTCTTTTCTTCTAAAGCCTCCTTCGCAAGTTTATCCGGGGAAAGGAACACCCCTTCCCGCAGCACGTTACATTCGACCACGTTCAAAACTCGAATCGTGTTTTATATAAGTATTATTTCGTCTTCATGCCATAAAGCGATCTTTCTCACGGCTTTACCTGTCACTGGTGTTATTATAATTATTGTGTCAAAGACTGATGTATTTACAGAGAGTTATCCGACTTGATAAAGATCCCTTTGTCTATCAGCGCGTATTCAATGCGCGGGATGCGATTAAAGCGCTTATAATTACTGTGCGATCGATGTAGTAAAGTCAAGAAGTTAATCCTTGCGACGTATCGTAATTATTACGATTATTGTAATTCTTGTGATACTTTACACTTTCTACTTTGAATACCTACGCTATATTTATCTACTGTTTGTACTAAAAGTCGATTCTTAAGAGATACATATTCGCTTGTTGACGGCTTCTCTAATTAACGTTTAATTTAATTAATATGAATGAATAAATGACATCGGCACGCGACCAATTGTTAACATCGAAGAACATGTTGTGGTTCAACGAAAGCATGTTGCTTTAGTGGCGATAGCAATAAGTTTTACAACGAAAACTTGAATTCCTTATCTGTTCTTCAAATGCAACACTACAAATGATACGTTCTTCTATTCGTTAAGATACTGTATGCTTATTATTTTTTTCATTTTATTCACAGGAAATGCTAGACATCTTATTAAACTTGTGCACGATCTAAAATAATTTTTTAGAACTTTTTTATTCTGTCGATATAACATCTGCATTTGCGGATCTGCAATATCAACTCTTTGCGTTTTGAGCATATGTAGTCGAACAAATAGTGTACATTGAAACGTTCGCGAGATTACAGAGTGGCCTTCATACACCGATGAGAATAGAGCCGATCGGCTTGGATATGAGTGCGACATAAGTTTAAAAATGCTCGCTAACCGTGGTCAGCGTGATGCAACCTTGAAACGCAAAGGGTTAAGTCGCGTGTTATGTTATTTTATCAGATATGACAGCCTTGAAACTTCGCCTTTGTGTGGACTTGCTTCAAATGTCCTTATATTTAGTTTATATCATTTAACAATAATGATGATATATTGCGTACATATATTGCGTACGGAAGTCTCATTTTTCTTCATCTTTACTTCGATCTTGCTATTAAAGCATTGCTTCACTCAAACGAATGCAACAGGGAAGTTTATCAACAAGCGATTACTATCGAACTATCGACTCGCCGCGTGGGTGCTACGAACGTTGAGATATGCTACTGACATTCGAAAAAGAATCCACAGGACGTGCCGATAGTTTTAAGAGTTCGTCCATTCTTTGCCTTCCAAAGTCTCTCACTAGTTCACTCTATCTTTCCCATCAACGTATGTTTACTTTTTTATTCGCATGTATCATATTATTACGTGCGTTACGTACTTGTAAGCGCAGAGGAATCTACGGTATTGAAGTATCTAGTCATCGAGGAAAAAAAACGCTTTAGTGTAAATTGTGCAACAGCAGTCATCACGATGGAAAACAGGTTTCTTTTAACGGACGCGCAACGCGTGGGAAATTCGGGACCGATCTTCTTAGCGAGTATAATCTCGAGGAACTTTATCAAAAGACGAAAATACCGAAAAAAAGATTCTCTTTATCGTTCAGACAAGATATTGCTAAATATATCAGAGCAGAATTATTACGATTATGAGATATATATATATATATATATATCAATATTTCATATTTATTATACGGATATATTGTAATTATATTGTATCGATTTCGATACACCGATAAAAGTTTAGTCGGAAGTGTTAACTTATACAATGTTTTATATATACACATATATACATACATACACACATACACACACACACATATATATATATATATTTGTCGGCGTTCGGTGACATATTCTCTTACCATTGTCATTTAAGACCTGTATACGCCTGGACGTAAAGATCATGAGTCTATTGCCACGATTTCGCATATTTGCAGAGAGTCATGAAAACTTCTTTACGACTCCTTTCTCCTTTCGAGTATATGATGGGTTATTACAATAAATGGATGCACTCCGTTCGTCTCAGCTTCGAATCTTACAGAATATTTTACAACTTTTCTGATCGACCATATGTCCTTAAGTCCCGTTTATGTTTCCTCGTTTGATTATTAATCCTTTTATTCTTACAGAAATAGCCATCATAGTCAAAATAATTAATCTAAGTCGCTAGTATAAAGTGATATTTCTCAAAAACATAGATATTTTGTACGAAAATATTTTTTATGTAAAATTTTATCATCGATCTGTCTGTTTCAAATATTTGGCATCGCGGCATTATCGTGGCACTTGATAATTTTTGTAATTAGTATCTCAGCAACGCGTAAAGCTACTGTCGATGTGAGTTTCACAAAAATTCATTTTTATCTTGCTTCTAGATGTGAGAAATCCTGTTTACAGGTATTATGTATTACGTACTATATAGGTAGTATGTTTCTGATTTTTAGTTGCTCCGCCAAAATCGGTAAAGAACATTTGCGAACTCTTCGTTACCATACTGGGTACGACATTAAGGGGATATGAAAGAAACACATATCTCTCGGAAAAATATATATTTCAGTGAAAAATTTGGAAAATTTAACATTTTTAATATGAAAAATATTTATAATAACATATACAGCATAAATTATCAATAAAAAATATAACTTACATTTTTTTCTAAGTTTTGTGATTATTTTCAGAAATTTATTATTCAGTAAAAGAACGAGAATAAAATTGCCACAGATAAAATAAAAAAATACACGAATACAACATACATATGAAAAATAATTTTACATCGATACTAAAAAATATCATAATAACTAATAATGTATCAGATGTAATTTCTTCCTAAAAAATTATGTATACATATATTATAATGGTTTTTTTTCGATTCCTAGTGCGTTATGAATCGATATCAATTTTATATCGGCAATTTATTATTTTTCCTGTTAAATATTTATTTCTTATATAACATATCGTTTCATATATGTAACTTTTCGATATATAAACCAGAATAAAACGTTATTTACTGAAATAATTATATAAAATCTAAAGAGAAGAGTATAGGTAATTTGTAATTATTTGTTTATAAAGAATAAAAATTTTCCTTAAATGACAAATTTGATTGAAAGACGTAAAGATATAACATTTGATCTTGATTTGGAAAACGGAGACAGGTTTTTCAGGAATATTCTTGTCTTTGTTACCTGAATCTTTTTCTACTTGTTATATCGTTCATGAAGGCTTAGCTCGATATCATAATTAAATTAGCAGGGTAATCGCTTATGTATACACGCTATAATTAATATAGAATCATGCTTAAGAAGACTTGATCTTTTTTCCGCTCTTTTGTACATTGCTCGTCACCAACAAATAGAGTATATACTAAGATATAATCATTATATATATATGTATATATAACATGTACATCACATTGATATCGATGAACCTCAAGTAATAACAAAAAATTTCTAAATTTTCTATAATTGATTTTACTAAATATACTCTAGGTGCATTGATTTTATTCAGGTAATCGGTTAAGTTTCATTTCTTTATGCTATTCTAATATCTAATATCTTGATGAGAAAATTACGTTATTTATACTACAATATACTTGAGAAAGCAAAAAGAAAAAATATATATCGTACGATTATAAATGCGAATTTCTCGCAAAAATACCAATACTTACCAATTAATCGTATGTACAAAAGTTTCGAAGATTTGTTATATCAAGAAATTTGGGTAATTTATCATGAATTTTTTACTTAAGTCATTGTGTTATATATTCAGCAATAATTGATACTTTAGGCAGTTTAGTAGATCGATTTGTAGGGCATTAATCACATTGATCACTTGATCGAAAATTTCGAATCAAGTTATTGCACGGTGGAGATTTCTCAAGATTTTACTTTCCGCACACTACACATATATACATACACACGTGTACTACACACACACATACCATGCGCGCATCACTGTCGAAATAGACAGTGTTCGCAAATAAATATCTCGTGCGTTCGATGCAGTTGCGAATTGACTTCCAAAGATCGGTCAGTCTCATCAGAATGAAAGAATTTACTCGAATGTCAGAACGAGGTCATCTCCTTCCAGTCTCATGCCCAGCTTGATATCGAGACTTTTGATTTTTCCTGCTCTAGGTGCCTGTACAACCATCTCCATCTTCATGGCAGATAATACAACCAAAGCCGCACCTTTCTCCACAGTATCACCTACTTTTACTCTGATGTCGATTACTTCTCCGGGCATCGGCGCGCCTAATTGATTTTTATCGCCTTTCGTCGCTTTGGGATGCACGTGAAGTTCCTGCGTAAGAAATAAAAGAATTTGTATCATGCCTCTATTGAAATTGAATTATATGCAGTCAACTGCTAATTTCTCTTTTAATTTTGCTTGGATCTCTCGAAACGACTTCTGTCTTCGATTGTAATCTCACTTTTATTTTAGTCGTCTTTGTTCAGTTTGAATTCCTTTTCGACCGTAATCTCATTGAAACGTTGACTTGACAAAGCAACGTATAAAATAACTTTGCAAACAGTGTTTACCTTGACAGCCTCTTTATCCTTGATGAATACTGATCTCAACTGGCCGTTCATCTCGAAGAATACCTCGCGTTCGCCATTTTTCGTGAGGTCCTCGGCAACAGCCAAGGTTTTAATTCCCAGAGTTTTGCCTCTCTCGATCGTAACGTCGAATACTTCACCCACTTTGGGTCCCGTAAGGAAAATTCTAGTCTCCAGTTTGTCCACTGGACCGAACTGCTCCTTGAAGCTCAAGTAGTCTTTCGTTACTTTAGAGTAAAGTGCTGCCGACATAACGTCCTTCTCGCTGATATGTGGATGAGATTCTTGCAGTTCTTTCTTCAAGGCGACAAAGTCAAGCGGTGCCAGACTCGCGCCCGGCCTGCCCTGTACGCGCGGCATGTCCTTGAGGACCTTTGACCTGAACAAATTGTGAATACGAAATAAATTTGATGTGAAATTGCTGAAAAGCAATCATCGCGTTACACATCTTTATTATACGCGGAAGTCTTACCTGAAAGGTTCGGGGAACCCTCCGTGGGGCTCACCGATAGCACCCTGAAGAAACTCGACTACTGATTTGGGGAATGACAATTCCTCGGCTCTCTTCAGAACGTCCTCGGCGGTCAGTTTATTCTGGACCATGAATTGCGCCAAGTCGCCGACGACTTTGGAGCTCGGTGTGACTTTGATGATGTCACCGAGCAAAAGATTAGCTTCCCTGTACGCCTTCTTCACGTCCTCGAAGAATTCGCCAAGACCGAGTGAGTAAGCTTGGAATTGTAAGTTAGTGTATTGGCCACCGGGGATCTCGTTGAGGTAGACGTCTGCGTTTCCGGACTTCATTGTCGTGGTGCACTCGAAAGGTGCGTAGAGCGTTCTCGTTTGCTCCCAATATGCGGAATACTCGGAGATATCAGGCAGATTCAGTTTAGTATCAAGGTCCGTCCCTGCAATGACGCAGAATTTCAGCTATCAGTTACAAATTATAGGAAGTAAAAAGCTGCGTCAGGAATTGATTATTCATAATTACGAAAAGTGAAAACGTTTTCTGAGCATTACCCTGCAGAGAAGCAACGACTGCGCCCATGGAAGGCTGGCTGGTCATGCCGGACATGCTGTCAACGGCAACGTCCACAACATCGGCGCCGCTCTTGGCACAGGCTAACATGGACGCCACTCCAGCTCCAGCGGTGTCATGTGTGTGTATGTGAAGTGGCACATCTGGATGCTTCTGCCTGATCGCATCGATCAATATCTCGGCCGCTTTAGGCTTCAGCAATCCGGCCATGTCCTTGATTGCCAGGACATGTGTGCCCACTTTGACCAGTTCGTCCGCCAGGTCGGTATAATACTTTAGGTTGTACTTGGTGCGAGATGGATCGCTTACATCGCCTGTGTAGGAAATCGCCGCCTCAACGATACCTCCGGCTTTTCCAGCCGCCTCCATACCTGAAAAGAAATGTTTTAATTCAATGACAGATGTTTCAAAGAGACGTTCCCTTTGCCTCAAATTGATGGTTTTAGCTGGAGAAAGTTCTCGGCTACCTTTTTCGAAATAGTAGTTTTCTATTTCCTCAAGTGCATTTATAAAAAAAAAAAGAAATTCGAGTTTCAAAATTTCATATTCTCTACAACGCCGAATTGAAACAAAGAAGAATATTCATTCCTAGTATAGTCTCTAGTCGGTTACGTTTAAGTCTTCTAACTCACCGATGATGAGATTTGGGAGATAGTTGAGCGAGTCGAATACTCTGAAGATGTCCATGCCGGTCTTCACGGCCAGATCGCAAAACTTGAAGACGACGTTGTCGGGATAGTTGGTATATCCGACAGCGTTAGCGCCTCTCAGGAGCATTTGGAATGGAATGTTAGGAATGGCCTTGCGCATATCTTCCAAACGTTCCCAGGGACATTCGTGAAGGAACCTCAATGCTACATCGAAGGTCGCGCCACCCCAGTTCTCCAGCGAATAGAGGTTGTTGAATTTGTGCGCGACGAACGGAGAGATCATTAGCAGATCATGCGATCGTACACGAGTCGCTAGGAGGGACTGATGGGCATCGCGAAACGTAGTGTCCATCAGTAGAAGACCTTTGTGCTGTCTAATAGCCTTGGCGAAAGCTTCCGGTCCTTGTTCTTTATAGATATGACGGAATCCTTTCGGAGGATCCAAAACATCTGAAAAGTCGCATCAAAGAAGATTAGTTTAATCTTTCTCTGAAAGGGAGCGATCGTTACTTGTCATGCAAGTTTTTAGTAAACAGGGAAAATGCTTATATGAGGCTATATATTACTTTCATTTGTTCCTTGATCGAAAATTTAAAAAATATTTTTTTATTTTTAACCGATGTGAAAATATTGATTATATTTATTGTTTGTGTCCAGTTTCTATCAATTTCTTTTTCATATTTATATTAGCGTGAAAGCTTCAGAGAGAGTCAATCAAAATGTTGAAAGATTCTCGTTGTTGTTGAATATTAATTTGTATAGCATTAAATTAAGCATCTTTCTTATTTGATTTCAAATTAAATTTGGAAAATATAAAAATATTTAATGATTTACTGTGCGTTGAGACAAGCGGAGCATTTTAATTAGAATTGTTACTTGAATTTGTACTATAATATACATATTTATATTATTATTATTAATAACAGTTATATATAATATTCCACACACATACACATACACACACACACACACACACACACACACACACATTTGTTTATACACAGACACATATTTATCAATGTCAGGGTTAACATAAATTGTATTATGTAACAAATCAAATTTAGAAAACTGAACAATCAAATTTCAATAAAGAAGTTTTTATCAATCTGAAAGAAAGCCAATCTGAAAAAAACCAATACATCGATGCATAAAATTTTGCTTCCTGGTAGTATACCCTTGTTTAACTTGTCTTCGCGACCTGTGTACAATATTAAATTTTAATACGCACGATAATAAAAAAAAATTAATATCGACATAATACTATGACAACCATACCTGGTGCGTCAGGATCATTGGTCTCTTCTGCTGCTGCAAGCTTAGCAAAGTCTAAAAAATTGTCAAATAAAAAGATAAAAGCATGCGATAAATAATGAAGTTTAAGGAAAAATTAAAATTTCTAAAAGAAAAATATATAAATGTAAGTCGCTGCGTGGGAATATGATGACTAAATCTTTGCGAATCGAAGATATTTAGGATTTGTCCTGATTTATCCCATTTATAAACGTAGGATTATACACTAATGACATTTTAATTACAAATGATTTTTTAATCATGCGCAGAATGATATATGATTAAATTATTAGCCGTGCTTTAATTGTTGTTATTCGTTACTAAATTGAGGACGATATAAGTAGAAACATATGAAGGTGCTTGAAATCCATTACCAATTTGTGCAGTGTGCGATGAACCCAATGTGAAATGGTGTAAAGTAATAATTTTGAATTTTGATAAACAAAAAACACAAAACCACAAATCAAAAGAATATACCATAAAAATCTTAACGGTCCAATCAAGTTTCCTGTAAATTAGCGAAAACAGCAAAGATTTATCACGACTGTTAAGTGAAAACGATATCTACTATTTCTTTCTATGAATATAACATCGTTAAATTTTTTTGTTCTCTGTAATACTTTTATGACAAATAATAATCTATTCTTAATATATCGTTAATTAAAACAACGATAGATTAGCAACAGATCCTATCAAAAAAGATAATTGAAAATGATAAGTTTGTAAGAAATGATAATAAATATCTCTCCCCCTTTTCTTCTTTCTTCTTCAATTGTCTTATCATTTCTTATCTATCATATTAATATTCGGAATTTAAAATCATAATATTTTTGAAAATATTGCCCCGTAAGTAAGATTTTTAAACATTTTTGGAATTAATCTGCAGCAACGATCGTGTAAGCATTCAATCGATTCTACCAGAAAAGTAGTAGATATCCTATTCACAAGAAGAAAAAAAGGAAAGAAAGAAAATACGATTCCTATTTTGTTCACCTGCGCATAAAAGCACATTCTTTGTACGCCTCTGCTGTAATTACGGCCAGAATGATTTTGCCGTCTAATCTAAACGAAATGTCTTATTTATTAAGATCAGAATTTATGACTATAAATATGAACTGAATTGAATTTTTTACGATTAGCTGAAAGGTGTACGATTAAAATGGGCTTTGCATCACCAAAGTGTAATGTGCGTCTGAGCAATTTGCTTAAATACTAGTCTAGAAGTGTTTAACATGTGATTCCTTATTCACCATTATCCCAATTATTGCTACTGTATTTCCTAGATGATCAATCATATCATATATACCTAAAGCAATTTGTGGAATATGCGGCTTGATATCCGCCGGTTTTAGTTGAGTCGCCAATGGCGTACTAGGACCGTTCACAAGGACCGTGCCGATATAGTTGAGCAGTTTCTGTGCGCGATTCTGGCTCGGATGGAACTGAAACAGCTGAGGATTCTCGTCAATGAAATACGTGTCGACGACGCCGTTGAGAAACTTTTGATTCTCCAAGACGTTCAGCAGGAAGGGTATATTTGTCTTTACACCTCGCACACGGAACTCACGAAGAGCTCGGTTCATCTTGGCGCAAGAAGACTGAAGGTCGCCAGCGTGGGCGATCACCTGATAAAATAGAGATTCTCATTTCTTTATCATTATTTTTGATATGGTTAATGATTTATAATTATTTTGTCTATGAAATGTTTTCTATGAATATTATCTTTATACTAATAAAGTATTATATATATATATATATATTTACTTATTTATTTATTTGTTTATTTACTTATTTATATATATATATATATATATATTTATATATATTTATAAATTATTTTGTATGAAATTCATGTTTAGGATAAAATGTAATTAGCAACGTATTATGCTACTTTGCGTTTTAGTATCACCGATATTTTACCTTAACAAGAAGCGAGTCGTAATACGGAGAGATTATAGCTCCGGCAAACGCTGAGGCTCCGTCCAATCGGATGCCCATGCCTTCACCAGAACGGAAGACTTCTATTCTTCCAGTGTCCGGCTGAAAACTTTTGGCTGGATCCTCCGTAGTCACACGACATTGTATTGCGAATCCTTGAGGTATGATCTTTTCCTGCGTCATACCGAGTTCCGGTAATGTCATGCCCTCGGCGATTCGGATTTGGGACTGTACGAGATCGATTCTGAAAGGATGAAAACGACGTGAATAAAGACAAAATAATGAATAACATAAGATACTTGACTTTTATATATGCAAAATAAACGCGTACTTTTGATATTACAATCGTATCCAATTCCGTAAATTAATTGAGGAAAGGAACAATAAAATAGAAGAGAGGCGAAAAGATGCATAATTTTTTACGAAATCAGTTCTATTACCCAGTTATTTCTTCAGTTATTGTATGTTCGACTTGCAACCTGGCGTTGACTTCAATAAAGTAGAAATTTCCGGTTTCATCGACCAAGAACTCTACAGTACCGGCATTCGCGTAACCGACATGTCTCGCTAATTTGACAGCGTGCTCGGTCATTTTTTCGCGGACCTTAGCCGATAACGATGGCGCTGGCGCGATCTCGACGACCTGCGAATTTGACGGAAGAGTCGTTCAAAAATAAATAACAAATCTTTCGCATCGATTAAGTTCCTGTGAGTGAATTGTCGTTATATCTCTCATACATGGATTTCACAATTTGGAGGCGCACCAAACTTATCGAGCCGCGTTTTGAAACCAGGTTTATTATTAATTTGCCAAACACTTTGTATATTTGTGAACTGCTACCCTTGAATCTCTCGTCTGACTGCGTCAGTGTCCTCGTTTTGAACGAGACAAACCTACGTGGCCGCAGTGAATGTACTTGCCTCTCGTATTCGAGCATACTTGAGGAGATGCCGCAAAAAATGTTTCAGCGCTCCTAATCTCTTCGCAGAATAAAATTGCTGATCTGAGGTGTTATACCGACCCAACAAGTTATATAATAATTTAGACCTTAAAAATTTCTCATTTTCATTTCAGAACGTATCTTGCAAGATACTCGCATTTTCTTGTATTTTACGATATCTGTAACGTACTTTGCAACGACCGAGTAACCTTGTATCGTTCGTAGAAAATAAGACCTTACCGTTAATTGCCCGTAGCACACGCGATGCTAATTTCAATGATGTATCGTCAGTAGAAAAATATTTTTTTCTTCGTAAGTTATTGTATACATTATTAAATTTGTTCGTAATTCCTAAGAATTGATTACAAATACATACAAAAGCAGCCATAAAAAAAATCAGTGTCAATTATTTGATCAATATTTTATGAATTAGGCTTTATAATAAAAAAAGGAAAAAGCTTTGTTACTATCAGTAAAGTATACTTTCTTCTAAAATAAGAGTGAAAAATTATCCGAACAGATATGAAAAACATCACTTTTATCGTACAATCAACTGTGTAAGCTAAATTAAAATTAATCAGAATGAATCAAAATAATTCGAATACCTTTTGATGACGACGTTGTACAGAACAATCACGTTCATACAAATGCACGACATTGCCGGCATGATCTCCGAGTAATTGCACCTCAACGTGACGTGGTCTCTCAATGAATTTCTCGATAAACATCGCGCCATTTCCGAAAGCAGCCGCAGCTTCGGAAGATGCACGATCGAACATCTCGCGTACTTCCTCCATCTGTCTTACGACTCTCATACCTGTAAGACAATGCAATAATCGGACAATTAAATGTTATATCTGATATATGCATATTTTTTTGTTATACCATCAATACGAAAAACTATACATATACCGATAAAATAACGGATGAATTGTTTTTTTAACATGTTAATATTATAAAGAATCTTCATAAAGACGATAATTTTTAATCGATGAGAAACGAACATTTCGAAATTACCTTTTATAATATATTTTGACCGTGATGTTTAAAGCTCGTCATTTATGCATATTACATATGTATTTAAATGTTCGTTATTATTTAAGCATCTATACATTACTTGTTTCGCTTAAAACGCAGTATGCAAATCCATCGTGAAGCAATTTAAATAAGTGCGCTTTGCGTGCAGATATTTTTCGTATTGTTCGATAACGAATGGACGCGTTTCTACAAACTTGGGACATTATTCAACGAATAAACAGTGTAATATTCTTTGTTCGTGTGATTAACGTGAATAATTTTTAGAAACTGCAACAACACAAAGCCGGTTTTGTGTTTCTATTCCTTTTTTTCTTGTATAGAATTTAATTAGCACGCGAGAAAATTGTTATTGCAATAGATAAAACAGATTTTTTTTAATGAACTTCATGGTGCCAAATATTGCTTCTACAATACAGGAACGAATCAATAAGCCGCTTTTCGGTAGCGAAAACTTATATAAATTATCGTGGTTTTTTATTTAAGAGTTTGAATTTAAATTCTCCAGATTTTTACTACATAGTCTTAAAGAAGTTTTTGCAAGTTTTTCTAATCGTAACTCCCACATAATAAATTATAAGTTTTTTTCTGTCTTCAGATAAGAGACCATCGATAACCTGATTTACCTCGTCCTCCTCCTCCGTAAGCTGCTTTAAAGATAACAGGAAGGCCATGTTTCATACAGAATTCCATCGCTTCCTCGGAAGTTGTCACTGGTCCATCTGTTCCCGGTACGATAGGCACTCCAGCCTCAATCGCAGCTTGTCTGGCGGCTACCTATGTATGTATTGAATATATCCTCCACATCCTTTTTATGCCATAGTTCGAGAGAGGTGCATACCGAGGAATTAAAAAGAGAAAACAAATAATTCTCTATAGTTCTCCCTGATAAAATACCAGACGATTTCCGATGTTTTACGTTATCGTTCTTGCACAATGAATAAGACGAGAGAAAATCTTACATCTATTGAGAAATAATTTTGGCTACAATTGCCGAATATAGACGTTGTTACGTCTTGCGAACACAAATCTAATGCGTTAATGAAAATGCTTCAGTTAGGAGAAAATTGAATAACGAAAGGTGATTGTAATTAATTCGACGGCCTCGCAGTTGCTCGCAATTTCATCGAATAATTTGAAAAATTCCGTCCAAAATATCCGTCGGAAAATCCAAGATAAAAACGTGGGATTACCTTGTCCCCCATTTGCTGAACAACTTTAGGACTAGGCCCGATGAATCTGATGCCAGCATCAATGACCGCTTGTGTAAAATCCGATCTCTCCGAGAGGAAACCGTACCCAGGATGTATAGCGTCGACGTCATTCTCCTTGGCGACTTGAATAATTTCAGGAATGTTCAGGTATGCTTGCACGGGGGGTAGTCCTCTGCCTACTAAATAACCTTCGTCTGCCTTCTGTCGGTGCATCTGCATCTTATCTTGCTCCGAATAAATCGCCACGGAGCGAATTCCGAGCTCTGTGCAAGCGCGGAACACACGAACAGCGATTTCTCCTGAAATAATTACATTAACACATTAAGACTTCGCGTGAAATCACGAAGAGATCGATATATCGAATTGGTCCAAAAATTTGATTTGATTTGATTATTCATCGAGTACGTAATAGCCGTCGTTGTCTCTGATCTTTCGCCAACGGTGTGGCAGCAATCTGTAGGAAAATATTATCAACTCACGTCGAACTTTTTAACTGGCTCTATAACTCGAAACGCGTGCTAATTCCCATCAGCTTTGCGATCTTTCTCGGATAACAATGAATGGATGGATATATTGTATCTGTCTTGAGATATATCGAGATGGGGCATACTCGCCAAGAATGCACGTGTTTTAATTAACCGGAGTGCCAGCACGTGCTCTACGTGGCTTGACGCTAAATCGGGAATAACGTCGTTTTACATCTAGATTAATCTCTTGACCTTGTTCTACGAAAATCAACAGGTAAGCAGCCGATAACGTTTGATGTAACGTTTGACGTCGATTAACTACGTCGATCACGTAAGCGAGCTATACTCGACACCCCGTTCGGTGAAAGTAACGCCAATTATCTGGAAAGCGTATTGAATCTTCTTTTGGCGTTTATTACGGTATAATTAACGAGTTTGGTGTGTGATTACATAATTACGGCACTGCACGGTGATACGTCGTGTCTTGGAAATGGAACGGAACGGAAAAGAAACAAGTTCGAATCTGACGAGCAGTCGTTTGCATTACGCGTTTGCGTTGAAATGAATGAAGTGAAGTAAAATGTAAAAGCAAGAAATACATTAACAATTGTAACGAGAGTTTGGCGTCGCCAAATGCTTTAATGAATCTGCAGCGTTATCGAGAGCAAGCTCGTAATCGCGCGTGTAGTTCATCATCGTTGTCTTATCATGTTCTCTACGCGAGATAAGTTCCTTTTGCCCGCCTTTCAAGATCCGCTGGCAAAGGTTATTAATCGAATCATTTCGTTAAATAAAACAAAATTCTATACTGGGGGAGATCAAAGCTCTGCAAAAGACGAGATAAAAACTTATAAGTTAAAAATTCTTATAAATAAGACTTTCAGCGTTTTCCACCTCTTGAAGAGAGAATCTCATGTTATTTTAGTGAATAAGAATGACATTTTGTTTACCTCGGTTGGCGACGAGGACACTCCTGATCGGTCTGTATTCCACATCCGTGCCAAAGCTTCTCGTGGCGATTTTCCATATTTGCAGCACGGACTTGTGTTTGTTTAATACCCGATGAGCGCGCATGGATTGCATTTTGCTGGTTATTACGTCTCTTTATTAAGTTTCTCAATATTATTACTATTCCGATCCCATCAACACTAGTCGCGTGTAATGCTAGAAGACACAGATGTAGCTACCTACGTTTCACTCTTTATCGTTCCAGTAAAACGAAATATTTTGGTATCAATGTTTAGGCCATTTAAATATTTTGCGACTAATATTTGCGTTTTTAAATTATTTCTCTCTTTATTTCTCTCTCTCTCTCTCTCTCTCTCTCTACGAACTAGCTTGTAACCGATAAAATATTTCCGTTCGGTCTTGATAACGGTGTCTCCGGCAATTATCTGAGTCTCCGGTTTATCAGAAGTTCTTCGATATCCGTTTTACGCTTGTGCTATTTACGTCACTTTTTGTTTCTTAAAAAGGAAAATTGTCTCTCCATAAATATTCTGGCTACAATTTCTAATATGAAGTCTGAAACAAACAATTCACATTTTTGAGAGACACACAGACACATATCTAATTTAATTGTTATATAATATAATTGCATAATATATTTATTATGCAATTATATCATATAAAATATAATTATTAAATTTAGTTCTATTATATTACTGAAATTATAGTATGAAAGATAACATGATCGCTATCTACGCTACATTTGCACAAACTTGTTACGATTATAGGTTTCCAATAAATATGTTATGTCTACTTTGCCAATTCACGTAAGCATAATCAATAAAATATTAAAGTGAAATCATTCAAATAAATTGGAAAGATAAGAAATAACGAAAATATAGCAGTTTATGCAACTAGTAAGCGGGAATAGGACTTTAACAGTTCAATGTTCAAATAAACATAAGAATCGACAATCGGTTTAAATACTAACAGGGATGAATTTCTAATTAGTTGGATTGCCGACAAGTATAACAAATTTCAAATTATCTTGCTTTTTTCTGATTCGTTCACAGGGTGTGCTGTCTTAAAAATATCATAACATATCTTTTAAAATAAGTTCTAAATATTGAAATATATATATATTTTTTTATAAATGCGATATAAATATACATATGAAGAACCGTTGCGTTTGTTAGCGTGAAAATGGTATATATCTCTTATCATAAACGTGTTTTATGAAAATGTATAATCAATTTATCAATGTACATACAATAATTCTTCCCAAATTTCCCCGTGATAAATATCTACGTTTAAGTTTCAGATCGATAAATAATATGTGATAAATATGACTGATAATGTGCCTCAACATCCCCGAAAACTATTCATCTTACGATATCCGATCATCTTACAATACCGATAAGATAATCAAATTCCGTTTAAATTATTTCGTAGATCTTACTTCGTGATCTAAAGATTATTTCTAAAAGAATTTTCGGAAATTAATTTCAACATCTACTAAAATTTGAGAAATAAATTTCAAATAAATATTTCCCAATTTTCTTTTTTCAACAAGTCAATTAGGCCACCATTTTACTGCAAAGTGCTAAGTTGATAATTCGTCCTTTATTTTCTTTTCTTTTCTAAAGTGATCATATTTTTACGCTATCAGTCACAAACGACATAAAATTTACAAACAATCAAGTTAAAGAGAAATCGAGACATATCGTACCGCTTGTCGAAGTTTTGCTTCCAATTTGATTCATTGACGCGTTACGAATGACATTGAGCGTAACGCAGCACCAGCTGAGTGGCAAGCGCATCTGAATTAGCACGATAAAATGGTATGACTTGCATTACGCACAATACCGCATGGTATTGACTTCTACTTTTGGCACGCCGACCAACTGCTCGTAATAAAGTCGCGCACAACAGTCGCGGATATATCCGGAATACGGAGAAAAAGTGCAGCGCGCAGTTTCTCGCGGAAACTCGAGATGCAGAAATACTACGCAATAAATAAAACAACATGTTGTCATCGATCGCATCGAATGTGTCAATAATAGATCATACTTGCGTACATGGTCAAACTGATCTAGCAATAAAAAAGAAAAAATAACACGATCACTGATTAAAGTATTTTATAATGACGGCATACTGGACTTTGCCGCGCTCTACGAGGGACAATCGATAAAACGATTATACGAAGGAAATTATACGAAGGAAAAAGAATTTGGAAAGAAATCGTACGAAAAAAGTAACATTATGTATTAGCGCTTTATGGTGGATTACGTTCTGTAGACGAGCGATCAATGGTCAACGACCATTCAATAAGCAATTAATTAAATACTGCTAAATTGTTCCGGCGACGCGATATTGGCTCGTTTTGACGATCGCAGGAAGACACATTTGTTTAAATTTTCTATCAAGATTCGCGAGTTAATTTTCGAACAAGTTCTAAATTCAGATGTAATTCGGTAAATTGCAACTTAGTAATTAGAAGCCAGTCAGAGAAAAAAATAATGAACTTTGCAGTTTTGCTAAGCGCTACACGGGGAAAATATTCTAATAAAAATTATTACGCAAATTCTGTAATGTTGGACCATACCGCAATTATGATTGAAATTATGATATGTTTTGTAATCTTTGAGTGATATGTACAATGAAAAATTCGTTACTAGAGTATGGTGAAACATTACAAAATTCGTGTAATAATGTTTATTACAATATTTTCGCCGTGTATGTTGACGTTAACAGGAAAGCGAAGTAAATGATTTACGTGGCTGACTTAATGTTATTTTAGCATGCAACTATAGGAATGATTAAATCATATTATATTATCATACAGTTAGTTCTTACGATTGATGAAGAATGAAATCTTTTTTAGTGTTTGTCATCTAACATATTTCTGCAGTTAACTTAAAAATCTATATTTATAGTTAACAAGCACATATTCATTTTAAACACGTATTTAATTAAACATTCAATTTAATATTTTACTTAAAGAATTTTAATTTTCTTTCCTTTACTGTTTACTTTCAACTAATGCCGTGTTATAAAATTTTGACAGTACAGCAAATATATTATATTTACACATAATATCAACGCGTCAATATTATATAAACGAGAAAATATTGAGCATGTTTTCTTTTTAGACGCCGGTGATTCATATCGGTTTAGTTCGTCGGTTTGTTTATATAACGGGTGAAAAAATCGAGATGTTTTGTAATACCGGGTTTACAAGAAAATCACGTGCTGCGCTGATAATAGACGCTTTTGCGTATTAACTAATAAGAAATGCATTTACAGTGGTTCATAATCATGTGTATATATACCGCGTAAAACCTTAAGAGCGGACGTCGAGCGAGTATCGCGCAGTTTATGGTAATTACTTTGTTTTCACTTGCCGTATGTAAACGGAAAAGACCTCTGAATTCATGCGAGTATGAGTTCGTCATCGTTTCAGCTGATATTCTCGGGGATTTTCGATTCAGTAACACTTGTTAGTAATGTTAGTAATAGGTTAACGTGACACATACGTACATGCGTACCTTATTTATGTATGTGAGATATATTCAGAACTTTATTAAAAAATATTTATAAGTGATTAGTTAAAATTTAATTAAAGTTATTATTAATATAATTAATATTTTTTTATTACATTTTATTTTATTTAAATTAATTGTTAACATAATTGCTAATATTTAGAGTTAACAATATCGAAAATACAAACATTTATGATGCAACACTAATATCTTGAAATAATGTGAAATTGCGTAATCTTATTATTACTTACATTATAAAATTATAAATTCCTATATTCGCCTCTTGCTTCATTATATTACATATATCATATTGATATATGATAGTTTCATATTCTCATACATTTTTTTAAGTGTGTTGCACCACAAAAATATGATTGACCGAGAAAACGGTACAGTATAAATTATTTCATATGCAAAAAATCAATTTACAACGATAGTAAGTTACGTTGCAAAAAGAACTGCGATACACGCATGCTGGCCGTAAAATATATAAAATAGATCTCTACTTGAAATCTCTATATACAGGTATCGGATCTCGCAATAACATGCGTTTTCGCGAAGTCATCAACGGGTATATAATCACTCGATCTAGCTTGCGAAACTTTATCGACACGGCGGAACGAGTCAAAGTGCCGTGTCTATGAATTCTTACAAGACCTCCACCTCGAAAGTAATCCTTATCAACTTCGAAACCTTCGATCGTCGTAAATGAATTGCTTCGTCTGGCGTCAATTACGTAATCAAGACGTCCACGACGTTAATCGCGTGAACTATCAACTTCTTATCCACGTAACACATGTTGCTTTCAATCGCAGATGTTTTCTTTTCAATAAGCTTGATACGAAGAAAGTTCAATTCGATTTGTTTTAAATACGATCTTTTTTATGATGTTGTCGAGATATTCGTTAAAAAGCGTTATAATTTGAATATTAAATGCAATATTAAAAAACATTAAATAGTAATAATAATAATAAATAATATATTAAATATTAAGTAGCAAATATTAATAGTGAAATAAAATTAACACACATAAAGATCAAACTTTACAGAGTTTTGAAATGCGAGACAAAATAGTTTTTGGGATATAGCGACAGTTTTCGTTGGCAAAGCTAGCTGGATGTAGGTGAGTAGCTATCTTAACGTGAAATATTGAGTGGCGAATTTTAACACTCATAGAATAACGTACGATGTAATGTATGTGTAATCGGAAGTTTAATTGGTTTCTAACGAGATGAGTTAGAATTATTTACTAAAAGCAATTATACACCGTTGCTTAGGACTGCGAACATCCGAATAATTCAATATTCGTATTGGCGTCAACTTGTTAATTTCAGCTTAATGCTATGGTGTACTTAGTATATTAAAAAACCGAACGACATCAGCTGTAGAAGTCAATATCAGCTGATCTGCAAAGATCAATAACAGATGACTGATCAGTACACAGATCGGCGTGCACGTCTAATTATGAGATTGAGTGCGTGTGAAATTTATGCGACATTATTGACAAATTTTAATCGTTGGCAATTCAAACATTAATGTGATCTCAATATTTTCGTATTAAATTTTTTTGGACTCTGAGCTTCAGAATACGCACTGAATTATTGTTCATAGTAGTAGGACATACTATATTAATACAAAGCAATACTTTTGACATATTGGGAGTACAAATTAGTTCGGTCCGTTTTCAAAAGACGGCTCTAGCTGTTATGAATGTTTCATAGTGACAGCTGATTTCGGTGGTTTCAAAGAGGTTAGACATCTGTCAATAATAGTTAAGTTTATATCGCTTTGAGTTTCATACAAAATCCCTGTTTTTTACTGTGTTGAATATGTCAAATTTTGTGTTAACTAAGCAGCATTTGCGGGAGGTTTTAGTTTTCTGCTTTAATTGAAAGAAAAGTGCAGCTGAAGCACATCGAATGCTTGTAGAAGTTTGTGACAATGCTCCAACTGATAAATCATGTAGGGAGTGGTTTCGACGTTTCAAGAATGGTGATTTCAGCGTTGAAGACAAGCCTCGCTCTGGACAGCCAAAAAAATTCGAAGGCAAAGAATTGGAGGCATTACTCGATGAAGATCCGAGTGATTCCATTACGGGCCATCGGTATAGGCTACAATTGATTCGTTTGAGCCGTGCATTACGAGAAAAACGGCCGGAATACGAGCAGAGACATGACAAAATTATTCTTCTGCATGATAACGCTCGGCCTCATGTCGTAAAAGTCGTAAAAAATTATTTGGAAACGCTCAAGTTGGATATTTTACCGCACCCGCCGTATTCGCCGGACATTGCCCCTTCTGATTATTGGTCGTTCCAACGGATGCAGCACGATTTGGCAGATCACCGGTTCACTTCTTTCGCAGAAATCGAAAATTGGCTCCTAACTTGGATCGCCTCAAAAGATGAGACATTTTTTCGAGATGGAATTCGAAAATTGCCCGAGAGGTGGGAAAAAGTAGTAGCCAGCGATGGATAATACTTTGATTAATCTGTTAATTAATTTTGTTCTGAAATAAATGCATTTTTGACCACAAAAAACGGACCAAACTAATTTGTACTCCCGATAACAAAGTGATACCGTGACTTGGTCACGGGACTGTTTCAATCTTGTGTTATTCAGTATCCTACAAAATTTGCCTTTTTGTATTGAAATGTGTTGAGCTTGTCAAACTTCGGTGTCGTCGTGGTTGCGAATAAGACATTTTCACAGGATAGACAGAATTGACACAAATCGCATATCACGATGTCCATTAATTTAATGACTATTGTAATCATAACTCACACGAAGTCGACCTTGCGGTATAATTAATACATATAGTTTTAATACTGAACGCTAGAAAAACACGTAACGAGTGTATCTCATTGCTCATTTCTACTTGCATACTTTCGGCAATTCAAAAAAGCAGAATTTCAGTCATTCTAAATTTTCGAAGACAATATCTTATTATTTCTTCACTTATATAAATGAATTACATAATTAATAAGTTGCAACGATTCCGGAAGCCGATTCCGCCAAAAAGCGAATTCCTTGAAACCCGTTTACTGCGAGTACGAGCGATATAATTGCATGACGGCGGTTTAATCAGACCATGGCGATCTATGGTCGGCTTCATCTTAACCAATCAACTTTATAAGGTTTGAGAGTTTGTTAGGATTGTGAAGCTATAATTGAGTAGAATTTCTATATGTGTCAGTTACCGCTCATCTTATATATCCTACTGTCTTCGCCCATATGTCTAAAATATGAACAACGAGCAACTTTTTGGATTTTCACTTATATTTTATATCCGCAACGCGTGCATCGTCGAATAATAATAACATTAATTGTTAATTAATATTAGACACAATCATTGGACATGATGATTACATTGCTTTTATTGCATTTTTCGAGAACATTCATTTAATATAAATTCATGTATATAAAAACGCGTACATTGTGAAATACTTCAGAATATCGATCCGCAGTAATTGCAATACCGTGGCGTCAGAAACAGCTGATGCGTTGTTTGTCGATATGTATATAACCTGGACTTCGGCACATGACAAGCATTATATTTTCATAGCATTTTATCGCAAACGAATTTGGAATATGATTACTATCATACTATAAGTTTTATTATATTGAAGAAACAAAACTGAAAGAATATAACTTTCTTTTGTTATGCGTTATATTAAAGAATTACATGCCCGCAAGTAAACAAATAAATTAATTAATAAAATAAAAGTGTATAAATATACTTATTTTGATATAACACAACTTACAGTAATAATAAATAAACAAATAAGAATAGTATATTCATGTCATGTATAATAATAGTACAATGATATAAGTATACGTGAGTACGTAGTATAAGTGAAGTAAATCGGAACTATATAAGAAAAATATAATGCATGATACAATCAAAGCAGATGAGAACGGAACAAATAAAAATAGAACATGTCGGAGAAAGGACCATTAGAGTTCATTGGCACCAATTCTTGGCAACTCTTAGAGGAACGATTATACTACGAGAGTGGGTCAATTCTCGTGCTACAGCATTATTGATCCTTTGCGCGTGTTGAGAGCTTTGTACAAGAATCTGCCGAAGAAGATGATTTATCGCCTCCGTTCGCACTATATGTGATATTAAAAGATGATATTGTTAAATCCGCATCAATCGTGAGGAATTTTATTATTCAATTAAAGATAGATTCATCTGAAGCGAATAGATAAGAAGATTTGTTTGAAAACAATCGGCAAACTATCAGGAGTGAAAGCATCTTGATTGAAATGATATAACAAATAAAAACGATTTTCAGACCTCACGAAATGACGGAAAGATAAGAGAAACGGGAAAGATAAAAGAAACTCGTTCATTCAATTAGTTCTTCCTTTCAGTATAGTGTCATGGAGAAATACGCTTTATCAGATTATCGGTTTACGTGAGAATAAAGTTCGTGAGAGATACGCTTGCGCAAAAAGAACTTACGACAGTGAAAATGTGTTGCGGGGAGGGTAAGATAAAAAAATATCAAGTGATTTCCATACATACGACGAAGCACGTGCTGCTCGTACGTTACGTTGGACACTTGCGCTCGCAAGTCTCGAAATGCGCCGATAGAGGTTACGCGGTCAAAGAAGCGTCTGTTGGTCTGCCTTGTTGGCCTGCTTGAGTCATTCATCGCGATCATGAAAGAGATAGAAAATAATTTCGCACCTTGACTAATTTATCGTATGTAATTGACTTTATTTTAGTATGTTTACGATTACGTCAAATGTCGCGATTTTTAATTCACTTGTCCGGTTTGATTTTGCTTGGAACATGTACAATGCTATTGTGAGGTTCAACTCGAACGAACATATCCAGTATTTAGCCACAAACACAAATGTTTTTCGAATGTAATATATGTGATTTGAAAAAAGAAAAATACTAAATTCAACAACAAGCTCTGGAATTTTATCTTATTCTGTTGTAATATTAACTTTTCAAAGATGTGCTCATTGAGAAAGATAGGTATGCCTTATCGCTTATCTGGAAAGTTATTATTTACTTCTCGTTTACAAATCTTTATATTATACAAGATAAAACATCACATGGAATGAATAATTTTTCGATTTTTATCCGAATTACAAACGATATTGGTGCGAATGATGGAAACGAGTTATGCAAATTACGCGGACCCGACTAAAGATAATATCATTGCGGCAACGCGCATTTCTTTTTCTTCGTTTCGCGACATACAAATTTCTCGAGCATGATTTATTTTGATCGATCGTAAAGCATTCGGGCTACAGATTCTATTTTCCACGGAAAAGCAGTGTTTTCGTCCTTGTGAGGACGTCACTCTGATTATTTCTTCGGCGTATGTCACTCGATATCGGAGAGCGCAACCTTTGGCATCGCATTAGCAAGACAATTCGCTACAGTCGCAAAAATTTGCGGCCATTTACTATGTGTGCAAGCTTCTGCGACTTTATTCAAATTGCTAACACTTGCACAAATAGCGCCAGTGACATAACTCTCGGTTCAGCGTAACGTTCAAGAGATCGTAATTTACGAACAACAACTATTTGCAATTATGTCTGATGCTTATGAGACTTTACATTCAAACTTTTTGCACTGCTAAATCAATTTATAGACAATTGTTGTCTATAATTTTTGTGATAACAATTTCTGTGATCATTCCGAACGTGTAAGAGGCAGAACGAGCCAACTATCGATGAGTCATTAAAAAAAATATATGTGTTATGAACCATAGATATATGTTTAGAAATATTTATGTTAAAATTTGTTGCAGGATATGAAATTGGGTGTCTCTACCACTTGAGTTGAACAATTTTAAAGTTTTATCCAAGTTGAATACAAAATGCTTCACAATAGATATTGATATAGACACAAATATGCCATATAATGAAATTTTGATGCGTTCCGGTAATCCTCGAGAATCATGTCACTCATATTGATTATACGTCAGCCAGGATATATAAAATATTAATCGAATAGGAAAAAATAAAAAAATGGAAGAACTTAAGTCGCAGACTAAACAGTGCGTAATCTACGGTTTAAGTTTATATTGATTCATTTTTTGTTTTTCCACCATTGATTGATACGTTGAGTGCGTCGTGTTTTCGTTTATAACGGATTCATCAATATCGCGAGAGTTAAGACTCTTTCTGACGGCGCTGGAGGCTTATCGGTTGCTACTTAACAAAATTACAACTTCAATTATATAAGCGAACGAACCGTTTACGCGCTGAAACAAGGACAGGGAAAGCGATACGTTGGTCTTCGTCGTCGTAAGAGCCGTATCAATGTGATCGTGTCAGCGAGATATTCGCAAAAGTGAAACCTGCTTTCCCGATATCAATAATAATATTTCCCTCTGGTGTGTATAGGAACAAATAGGACTTGTCACACTTGTCCGCACATTGCAACACCACCGTTCACCACTACTCGCCAGCACACTGGGTAGAACTCCGAGAGGGATTGTATTTTTAATTCCGGCGAAGCATCGCCCCGCGCGATCCTGTCGACCACAGATGGGCCAGGAACACGTCCCGGTCGAGGTGAGCGCGCGGTCGATCCTGCCGACTTCAGTCAGTAATTCGTGTACTTACTCGTATCGCTGGTCGGGTTTGGAAACAGGCCGAGACTCCGTCCGACTGGAAGTCTAAGCCGCACTGAAACACGCGATAGGCGCGACCCGTCTCTCCGGCTCGACGTCTACGAAAATAGAGGCGGCGATTGGTGGTCGAATCTGCGACTCATGCTTCGTGCAGAATTTCTCTTTACCAAGAGACTGAAGATGCTGCTGCCATCTTCTGGTGGAAATAACCGTTCAGCTTTTCCGATTATTCATTCCACGATGGGATAGCCACAGTCGATCGGATCTCTCTCTTCTTTAGTTTCGTTCGCGCCTTCTCTCTTTAAAATCGCTCTTTAAAATATTAGCTTATGTTTCGAGAAAGGAAAGAGAGAAAAAACGAGCGGAATGTGGTAAATGAAAAACGTTTAATAAGCTTAGGTATTGAAGACCTCTTGAAAATCGATCGGGGAATGATGTGCAATTAAGAAAGATAGTTTGAGTAGATAGCGGTTGTCTGAAAAGTTAGGACACTGAAAATAGTGAAACAATCGGATGTTCCAATGCTGGAATTGGCACACAGAAAAAAATAGTCTTAAATCAACGATAGACATATAAGCAAGAATATTATAATATTCTTAGAAGATTTTTAATTTTGATTTGATATTGTTGAATGCAAATAATACTCGCATCAATATAAATTCAATCAAATCAAGACTAAAAATCTTCTAAAAAGATTATTATAATATTCTTGCTTATATATGAGAGTATATATCATTAATTTAAGACTAATTTTTTCCGTATACAAAATAGAAAGTTATCGATAATTGCGATAAAAAATTGGGATAATAATTAGAAGAGACTTAAGAAATGACATATATGTTAACCTCATTATCGAGGAACTTATCACTTCATTTTCTAGACCTTAATAACCAAGTTTCATGTTATATCGAGTATGACAAATGAAACATTTTAAGTTGGTTGTCATTTTAGAACAACCGAGTCAGAAAGTCTCAAGAAAATAAAAAAAGAAATGAGACAACGAGATAATAATTCTTTATGAAGCATTGAAGTGATGATCATTGAAGATTACAATTCAACGTAAATAGTGCGGCATTGTTTCTCAACATTTTATTCATTTGTATACATTTATAGGCCCTAATTAGGCGTGAGCTAGTCCATTCCCAACTTCAATTAACAATTCAATTTCAATAATAAACGGACCACGATCGGTAAGCCGCATCGTGATTGTCGTGACATACGTGTAGGATCGAGGCGTCCGACAGGATTATGACAGAGAGCGGTAACACGTGTGCGGCTTCAATGGATATGTGGTTAACCGCACTCTACGGTAAATCACATTGCTGTTTTCTTCGACAATTGCGAACGAAAGTCTACTTGGAACGTGCTATTGAGACATGTTTCAGTTGCTAAGTTGTATCTCGTCCGTTCAGATTTCTTCGTCGTCGTCGTTGTTGTTGCTGTTACATTATACTTGTTTCCGAATCGTATGTTTATAAAGTTAAATGCCAGTTAATCGATTATCGCAATCTACGTTAGCCACGTTGTGTCCTCGGCAGATACCTCGAGCCTACGCACATACAGTGTTAATAATATCTGTACACATAATTGTTTTGCCTACCTAAGCTAGCTAATGCAAATAGGCCGTGTAACGCGAATCTGGTGCGGATTATCGTCGATGATCCGACAACGCGCACTCTCATCCTCCATTTCGTAGCTAGGATGACCACCTCTCCAGAATTTTATCCTAAGTTTTCGGATTTTATCACTATTTTTTTCGGTTACGTAAATTACTTTTATATCTATAAACTAATACCAACTTATAATTATCGAAAATAATGAAAACAAAAAATGGAAACCGATAATAAGGTGTATAAAATCGGTATAAATTTACATTGACACAAAGATTAAAAATTTGTTTAGATTTAACTTTCAATTTTATTTCTTCTTGTCTGAACATTATTACTTATATTAAATAAAAAAATGTCAACAAGGTAAACTTTCTAAATTATATTTTTTACGTATTAATGTATTTTTTCCAACTTCCGAGTTACACACGAGGCAAAGGTTAACCTATTCGTAACCCGCAAACATGCAGACGTAGTCGCTCGATTAACGAGATTAGATCCCAAGAAACGAACGTTGTCGTATTGATTTCCTAATTCGCCATACACTGAATAGCGTCTCGGTCACGTAATATCGTTTTTTAAATTAGAAAAATATTTGTGTTCCTCTATAGGAAGTTATTCTCTTTTCCTCGAGTCAGTTCATCAATTTGTATGAGTAATAATCAATCAGAATTTCTTACATTTTAGCCGACAATAAACGCTACTTAGACGTCTTTTCATAATTTGAAAAATATTTTTTAAAAGTCGATTTCTTGTTTCCTCTCTATTTCTCTTATTTTTTAAATTAATATCGTTCATTTAAAACATTTCGTGCTATTTAACGCGTTGCACGGCCTCGATTTAAAATACACGTGTATATTATATACATTAGTCCATTATGGTTTCATTATATTTATAATTTGTATATATTTTTTATCTTGTATTTATTTATACATGTACGTGGAAGTCAAAAATTAATAAAGTTAAAAAAATATAATCTTCAAAATAGAAACTATAACCGTTCTTTCTCTTCAGCTACGGCGCTATTGTGTCACTTATGAGTTTCTTATTTCTTTCGAAAACGCATCGAACATTACTTTTTTTGTATATATGCTCTATCAGTGCATACTGTTGTTTATCGGCGCGGAGTCCTCGGTACGCTCGTTTCGCGAAAATCGCGCGTTTCTCGCGCCATTCTCGGGAGACGGCGAGGCGCTCGGAAAATTATCAATTGAGCGTCATTATCACTCATAAGTTTCCTAACGACTTTCCCGAAAATCGACCTATCACATTCAAGTAAATGCAAAATGACTGAAAACTGGTACAAGAAGAAGTGTTCTCGTTCCTATCCTGTGGTGAGTTTCCTGTCGTGGTTTCCTTTTTTCTCGCCTTAATCGCCCATTAGATATCTTATAAATAATTTCGCGAGTTATGAGCCTCTCGGAGTTCCTCCGGCGAATTTCGCGGTCGTAGATTCACGTAGATACCATAAAAGTTTAAGTTTAATACACAAAAAGTCACAAATGGTTAATTAGTATACGATTCGAATTTTATATCCTTAACTATCCCTTAAATATTCCGTACAGGTAGGTAACCCCCGGATTTCCCGCCTTCTTATTTATATTCGCAACACAATAAATCGCAATTGATGCACTTCTTTTCTTACGGGGAGGGTCGCTTAGTGTATCGAATCGATAATAATTCCTCGATATTCATTGTTAGTAACACTCTTGTCATTTAATTTTATGGAGAATACTTTAACATCTGTGCACAAACGTGCGGACACGGAACGGACAACCTTTATTCTTTCGAGGAAACAATTGACAACACAAATAGATTACAAAACTATAAGTTCATCCTCAACTTGCAAAGGTTTAACTTACAAATAAACAATTACTATTTACAAAAGTAATTAAAATATCAACCATGAGCAAGTTATATTTACACAAATAAATCAATTCGATCGAATACCGAGGAATATGTCATAAATACTTCGAGGTATATTTACGAGTAAAGACGATCGAAGAGAAAGTGAGAAGAGAGAGAAAGATATCGTAGTCGCACCTTAATTATGTACAATAATCAAGGATCACGTCTAGAATCTTATCACATTGAACTAAATGCAGGATCGAAATACACGTTATAGTAAAGTACTGTTTTGCTAATTGTAGCGTGATGTGAGAACGATTCGTCGTTACAAAATGTGTATACGCAACGTAAATGAGCATGACGATCGTGATAATACATCGTTTATTGTACTCGCGTTTCTGGTGAGCGTCCCTAAATAGATTTGTAACCGCTTCGCTCTTGTCGTTCATCAACGAATTGTGAGTTCCATTTTAAGAACGATGTGCGAATTGTATATATGTGTGTATGTTGTGTGTGTGTGTGTACATATGTGAGTGCGATACGCGTAAAATTACGTGTATTTCACATAGCTTAACTGTAAGATCACATAACTATGATTTTCCATCTTCGACTCTCGAAGATGTTGAATAAAATCCACGTAATGATATAGCTGTAAGTGCAATTGTTCATAAAATGTCTGTCAGTTCTTTTGAGGGTTTTCCCATCTAACTTTAACTTCTGCTGCTTAATTCATTGACGATAAAACAATTTCGATTTTTAACAGCAAGTTTTTTGAGACGTAATCATATTTCTAACATTTTGTAATTCACATGGCTGGCCGATTTCTTAAATGCATAGATAGACTATTTGGGATAAGTGATTCTTGACTGTTAATATCTAATCGCTTATCGATGCAACAGATACTTTAATTAATCAGCGACGCAATTGTGACTCGTAAAGAGTCTGGAAAATAACTTTAGTCGAGTGTCTCCGAGTGCACCGCGATGTTATTTCAAGTGAGTCGCGATTGTTCAAAATAACTAATGTGCGATATTGATTCTGTGGAATGTGGAAAGTCACGTTGAACACAGTAAAAATTATTCGCTGCAATGTAAAATTGATTTTGCAAACAGTAAACAGCTCACAAAGCTGGGCTCAACTTGTCATCTTTATTACGTGAGAAATATGAACTAAACGTAGAAAAAGTCCTAATCGCGAGGTCTGTCGCCACAACTTTATCTTGTGCGCGTCCTGTCTTAAATAAAATTCTAAACACTAATTTCTACAATCAGTTTTTCTCAAAAAAGAAATGTTAACATTTTCGCTCACTTCAAACATCATGTCCATAAATACGCAATTTTCCACTGACGATGCATGAACATACATGTGTGTAAATCCTTTCTCGTAATGGCATTAATAGATGTGACGCGCGTTTGTGTCGCCACAGCTTTGACAAAACAATCAATTACATAAAGTAATTCTGTCTCCGAACTTTTATATAAATTACTTTGTATTGTACTTTTAGCTGAACAACGCGCTTCGATGAAGATACCGATAATTGTGGACTTCGTTACCGCGCGGATAATTTGAATTAATTCAACGCGAGCTACATACGTGTATATTTTCTGATGCGATGTTGTAAAAAAAAGCGAATTTCGAAATATTTTGCAAAATATGATATTATATTTTACCGTGAGATAGAGATATCTTCGAGCGCTCCATGACGGAGCGGTGCGGATATCGATTCAACAGTATACCCGATAACATGCTCGTCAAACATTACTTTTAATTAAATATGGCTGGAAAGCTGGTCGTCCGTCGTAGCTGGCAGTACGGCTACTTTGTACGCAGGTAGAACTTGATTAGCGTCAGTAAGTCTGAAAGCGCGTTGCTGTTTCTTCGAGGTATCGTTCTAGAAATATATCGACGATGTATACATAATATCTTATCGTATATATCATAGAAAGTTTAGCAAATAGATGGCCGAATTAAGAAGACTTCTTTCGACATATCGCGAAATTGCGCTGTGTTCGCGAGGTCATAACTAATTAATCTTAAGGCGCGTCACTCGACTCCCGCGTAAAAACTTTCGAAAGAATCTCTCAAGGGGATAAAACTATTTGTTGCGTTTGCTGGAAGTTTCTCTAAATTTCTTTCTCTTTTTTGGGGAGGGAAAGGAAAGTCTGGATTTCCTTAACTTGCTGGTGAGGTACGCATTTTTCCTCCATATAATACGCAATTCGTCTTTACGTACACTGAAAAAAGGATTTGGTAACAATTACCAAACATTTAGTTAAATAGTTTCAACTAAATGATTTGGTTATAGTAACCAAATTATTTAGTAAAAACTAAATTTTAATTTAATTAAATATTTGCTAATTGTTATCAAATCTTTTTCTAGTGTATATACGTCATTCAGCCATTGCCGTTCGTCGTAGCTTCTTCAAATCCGCCGTCTCGATCGCGACTCGCACATTTACAACAAATAACGAAACTTCCTCTCAATTTTTCATTACAACATGTGTAATTTTATAGTTTCGTGCGACTTCGTCGGCAAAACATCATCGATATTTCGCTGGCGTCATCGTCGCCACAATAATCTAATCATCGAGCTGCATCATAATCGCTATAAACTTAAATGGTCCATCACCAATTTACTGTAATAAACTTGTAAATCGGACTCTTGAATAAAGACGCGTCGCTCAGAACAATTGTACCAGGGTGGTGATTCCGATCTCGCGAGAAAGAAACATCACTCGGAGATCCGTCGGGTTCGCCCGGGCAGATTTATCCTGAGATGCGACAACGATCACGAGCGCAATCACGGGAAACCAATTTCGCGTAGATCTTCAAAATCAGACTAATCGAGGAGTCCGTTATCCTACGATCCTTACGTATGCTCTGTAATTAACTCCACCGGCGAAACAAAAAGTTCCTCTTACATTTCGCTCGCGTATTCGACCTTCGACTCTTCGATGTGGAAGACCCTAAACCTAACTGGTGTGTGTGTGTGTGTGTGTGTGTGTGTGTGTGTGTGGTAAAAATATGCAAGTCCTTACACGCGCGCGCTTACATACGGGTGCAGTATTTCCTCGTCGTCAGGCTTACTCCTTTTCCTCGGTCTCCTGACTCTCTGCGCCTAACAGGGTCGACTTGTCTTCCTCGTGTTCCTCGACTTCCGGTTCCTCGATGTTCGGTCGCTGACGTCTCAACGCCTTGCGTTGCATGTACCACATCAGCAAGATAATAGCACTCGACAAAACGGCCATTCCCGTGCCCAGGACGTAGAGCAACACCGGCATTTGTATCGGGCCCTGTAATTCGACAAAGCGTTGACACGTCGCACGATAAAGTTTTTCATATCATAAACATTTTTACGAGATATCTTTTATATATAATCTCTATAATATTAAATATAACCATAATTAAACATCTTTAACAATTCAACTTTCAAACGATTTAACCATGTATCAATATATATTTCTGTCTTATCTCAAAATAGTTTTCTTTCTTCCTTGTTTCTATATGAAAAAGACGTTTCACTTCACAGCTAATTGAATTAATTAAACGGTGCGTGATTAATTCCTAATAGAACAATATCAATTTCTATGTTGATAATTTAAATAAAATTTTTTTTATTATAGTATGCGGGCTCTGTGCGGGAGTTCTTGTGAAATTTTACAGCGTGTCCTCCTTCGTGGGGGGCTAATCTAATATGAAGCGAGCTATTCGTTTAACGACGATAACTCGAATGGTAATATTGGGGGACGGAGAGATTTTGTTTATATTACGTGACGATGCAGGCGAAAACAATTGTACGGACCTACACGTCATCGAAAAAACAAACGGCTCGCTTCGACGTTCATCAATCGTCCACTCGGAAAGTTTTTATCGTGCTTCCCCACGTCCATTCCGTGTTATCGTTTATATAGTTTAAATAAAATTTTTTTTTTTATAAACAGATGTTCTTTCTGCCGGAACAGCAGTCAAGGAAGAACGGAAAAATGTCTATTTAAAGATGTAAACTGGGTCAGCTAAGTCGTATCATACTTTACTTCGCTCGAACTGGGTCGCATGTTTTAGGCGTCCTTCAGATCCCGCCGACTTGGAGAAATCGCCGTTACCCTCGGACGGAATTTCCCGGATTACCTCCTGTCTCCGTGCGATCTTTCTCGCGAATATCGTCGTGTGTAAATAAGCACACGTCGTGCGATTGATTGCGCGTCGACCGCTTTAATTTCCAGTCGTTAGGTCAAACGTCGGCGTACGACTTCGCGTGACCACCACAATACGTTTCCTTCGGGCTCTTGTTGGTCATCGGCACAATAACCTGCTTGAAATTCTGATTTGAGCATCGGGTAATGCACGGAATTCACGATAGTGTACCGTTTAATACCATCGGGTCTCCGTATGAACGTCTATTTGCATTCGTCCTTCGTGGAATTCGTCTTAATATTTCGATTATGACGTGTGGGCATGTAATGATCTATTATATATTATTCGAATCTTGAATAAAATATACTTTTCGGTACGAAATTGGACTCTAGCTATTATGATCCCCGAAACGTAATGCGAATTAAAAGTAAATTTGCATGAGCGATTCGATAAACAAAAGGCACGGGTGAATGCTATTTCACGGAAAATTCTCGAGAAATAGATTTCTATCGAGCTGTTCGATGCAACGAGCGACGGGTGCTATTGAACGACTGATATTCATACAAATATTAGAGTACCTTGGTAGAAAAGTATACAATTTTCCTAGATACCCACCTAGTTACTGTCTAATATTAATGCATTTTCATTAATTAATGTAACAAGAAATGGACCAGAACTTGATGAAGTTTTATTCAGGAATACTTCTAAAGCAAAACTGTCTATTTTATGAGCAGCAAATTTGCTTATTAATCAATTGAATCATTTTTTTGTTCATTCAACGTTTTATTTTCGTTCAGTAAAATAGTTCCAAATTTGCGCATCTTTTGTGCACAGTAACTGCAGGAAAATCATTATCTTGATTGAGATTCCAAGTAGTTTTACTCAATTATCAGACAGGAGTTAATAAATTCCTGTCCAATAACTGCTCTAAAAATGCATGAAATTTCTACCAGGGTATTATTAGTAGTGCTGCGAATTTCGACTATCCGGATATCCAAGTCTTTCAGTAACTGCGTATACGGCTAATTTCAGACATCATTATTATCTGTTATCGTTAGAAAAATCAATAATTTGTAACATCTGAAATTAGTTGTTATATTCAGTTACTGAAAAACTCAGGTATCCGGCCAATCGAAATTGACAGTACTAACTATTAGTATTATTAGAGTAATTTTGATATTAATTGAATGTATAACAAAGACGAATTCTACTCATCACGTTATTCGAATGCTTTCCCATCTCGTCTCACAAAATCGAGCAACCCGATGAATATTCATCGTTTTTCAACACTCATCAAATCACAGATTCTCTTCGAAAACGCCTTTGTGATTTTCATTTAATGACGTCCGTGTATGATCTCGTGATAATCCGCGCTGTTCCTTATCCGCGGAGAAATGAATATTCATCGGAAAATGTTGTTGCTACTCTTTGTCCTTCTCCTTGACCCCGGCTGCTGCTTAATATGCAAAACGCAGACCGGCAGACGCCGTTCCGGATCCGATGTATTTACGTGTAACGACCGCAGCGTTATAATACCACGCGCGCGTTAAACGAGAGAGCACAGGTAAATATATGAATTAGCAGGTACTCAAGATCTTATTAATCCTCCGATGCACCGGGCACCGGGGCACGGTATTTTCAATTCTACGATGAATTAAACATCCCACCCGCCGAGAGGCATTCTGACGGGGAGGGGGGGGGGAGGAGTTGGGCTGGTGTATGTTGTAGAGTACATTACTTCGTTGTGCACAATTTATGAAAATTGGATAAAGTGAGACGACTGTTTGCGGCGAGCGGTTGTTAGCCCGATGAATCCGCTTGAATTTATAACGGCGCTAAAAAGCCCCTGGAACGGATATGAACGGAAAGTGCGCGAACGGGCGGTGAAAATGTTTAGCGAAAATAGGTTTAGGCATCGCGAGATGTTCTAGAAATTATATTAGGTTGGTGCAAATGAAATGTCCGTTTTCAGTGTTTTGAATTTCCCACCCCTATAGATTACTTTTCTTTCATACAGAGGACGGTGTATATATATTGTGTGAAAAGTACACGATCCACATGTGATTTAGCGCACATAATTTTATTTCTATATTGTACCGTTAGTCATAGAAGTTTGCATTAACGCTGTGATGGAAAATAGAGAAATTCGTATAATTTACTTATACGAGTTCAAACTTGGTCATACTGCAGCCGAGGCAACGCGTAACATTCATACTGCATTTGGTGAAGGTACTGTAAGTGAGAGAACGACGAGACGTTGATTTGAAAAATTTCGTTCTGGGGACACAAACCTCGACAATTTGTCTCGCGGACACGCATCTTCCGTCATTGATGACGTTGTTTTGAAGGAGATGATTGAAACAGATCCAGGGTTAACAGTCTGAAAGACTGTCAAAAGATTCGAAGTTGATCATTCAACTGCCGTCCGATATTTAAACAATTTGGGAAAAGTGAAACAGTTGGATAAATGGGTCCCCCATGAAATCATAGAGAGAGACACATTGAGACGTTAGGAGATCTGCATTTCTTTGCGGTTGCGACAGAATACAGATGGAATTTTACACAGGATTGTGACTTGTGATGAAAAATGAATTTTGTACGACAACCACTGACGTTCTGCGCAGTGGTTAGATGCGAACGATGCTCCAAAATACATTCCAAAATTGAATCTTCACTCTAAGAAAATGATGGTATCTGTATGGTGGTCTAGCAAAGGTATCGTTCATTGTGCATTTGTCAAACAAAGTGAGGTTAAAAATTCTGATAAGTACTGTCAGGAAATTGCCACTATGCACCAAAAACTGTGCGCTCCACAGCCAGCATTGGTCAACAGATACGGCATGTTGCTGTTGCACGATAACGCTAAACCACACATTGCAAACCAAATCGGTTAAAAACTCGCCGAGTGAACATTGGAGTTCTCCTTCACCCTCCCTATTCTCTAAACCACATCTCACCAACAGATTATCATCTTTTCAAGCATCTGGATGCGTTTTTGGCGGGCAAAAATTTCAATGAAGAAAGAAGTGTGAAAAATGCATTTAAGGAGTTTATCAATTCACGCTCTCTAGATTTTTTTAGAAAGTGTATTGATGCATTTGGATCACGTTGGCAGAAGTGTATTGAAGTAGGTGGAAGCTATTTTGATTAGTTATGTAAGTTTTACATTTGAAAAATACAAGTTTCAACTTTATATTTATAAACGGCCATTTCATTTGCACCAATATTTCGCAGTCGATAAATCTTCAGCCAACGCAGGAACAACGTGGCACTTTGTTCGCGTCAGAGAAATTTTATCTCCGCTCGCGCGGAGAATACGTTCTTTCGGGCGAACTTCTAATTTTTAACGCGGCCCTCTCTCTTGCAATAAACTCGATTCGGTAAATAAATCTCGAGAAGGCGATCCGAACTTTTTCGCAGGCGCGAAAAAATTTCGAAGCACGCTCACCGTGGAATTTACGATTGTTCCGTTTTTCCGTCTTTTTTCTTAATGACGTACGTGCAGTTTCCACAAAAGCTCCAGATGCAGTGCAAGCATTCTTGGTGGCAACGGGTAAGCATTATCGGCTTAAGAGAGAGAACACGCGGCTTTTATATCGATTGGCTGGCTAGCTCGGTGTTTTAAAAAGGTCCTCTCTTTCTCGTCGATTCATTTGCGTGGAAAATCTTCTTTTCGCTGTGCGAGACGAATACGACGAGAAAACGATATGCAGGTTTTTCTCTTATTATATCTCACACACACATATAATATATACGATAAGGCACGCACAGATGTCGTGAGATATTTCGCAGAAATTGTTACACGTAACGTCATGCCCTGCAATTCTTGGGGAAGGAAATAAAAATACGTGTCCGCCGTCCCAGTGGAGAACGTGCGGGAAAAATAAAAGCTCCCAGCGATTCCTCGTCTGCTTTTAGATTCACGAACATGTTCTGCCTATCGATCGGACAGAGTGCTTCAGTTTAGATGTCTTTGGTGCAACGCGATCAATATTTATGCAGGACGCAAAATTTCGATTCTGAGGGTCAGGCGGCCGGCACATTCGGAACATGTGAGAGGAATGTGTGCGAAAGCGATGTGATATATATTCTGCGGATCAACTCTCGCGGATATAGAATTACCCGGTAATGTCCTATAAAATGCTACAACGGCGGGATGAGTTTCTCGGAGCGCCTGATAAATCTGACATCATCACGTCGAAATGAAAGAAACGTCGAAACTGTATTTCTCCAGCGGGAAATAAGCTAGAAAATTACGTTTTTCGGCGCTCGGCTAAAGAATAACGGACTTCCGAGATATTTTTATTCGGAACAAAAGGTGAACAGGGATTAAAGGAATGAAGAACGTCGAGTCAGCACAACAGCCATAGGATCTTATCGGAACGGAACGAAAGCAACCGACGATGAGTGCGACGTTAGGGAAAGAGCGTTGTCCAAGCAGGGAGACTTATCCGCGAAAGGCGATACCCCGAAACGCAATTCCGTTGGAGTGAATCAAGAGGCGCGCGTGAGAAACACCTGGAACTCTGGTGAATATTCGCGCGAGCGATTCGCCGCGCGGCCGATCGATTTGCTCCGTCGAAATGCAGGATGCTTCCGGCCTGCAAATGCCTCTACAACCACCCCCGGCGAACATAATTCCACGAGAACATAGAACGTTTGATCGGAAAATAGGAGCACTCACCTTCCACTGGAAGTCGGCCGAGGGATCGCTGAAGAACCACTTCTGGGGCCAGGGCTTTATCGTGCCCTCCGGCGTTTTGAATATCAGGCCCTCGAGGCTCAAGCCGTGTGCGAGAACGCTGGTGGTGATGTTGCCTTTCTTGTACGACGCTATGCCCGCCTTCATGTACATCTGCGGTATGGTCTCGTTCTCTCGCAGCTTCAGGGTCACTCGCGGCATCTTCGGCTTCCTGGGAGTGCTCGAGGCCGTAGTGCTCTCCGTCATGCCGCCCGAGGACACCCTCGAGATCATCGGGAATGCCGAGGAAGAGGCGCTCGTCGTCGTCGCAGACGGCGACGGCGAAGCGGAGGTCGTTGCCGATTGGCGAACACTCGTCGACGTTTCCGACGTGCTCGGGGAACGTTGCGTATTGGTTTCCGGTATGTCTGAAGACACAACGACGAATTCTACGAAAAGTGTTCAACGAAGATCGGACTACGAAAGTGTATGTTGGAAAAAAGATTTGGTAACAATTATCAAGATTTAGTTAAATCATTTCAACTAAATTGTTCGATTACTGCGATCAAATTATTTAATATATGTACTGTACTGTAGTACCGTGTGAGTATATTATATATAATGTATAGTACTAAATAATTTGGTTACAGTAACCGAACAATTTACTTGAGACTGTTTAACCAATCTTGGTAGTTGTTAGCAAATTCTAGTTTTCGGTGTAAAAGAAAAGATTGTACGGACGAGAGATTGTTCGAGGAGGTTTCGGAAAAAATAATTATCTTTTAAAGAAAATGGATAAAGAATGTGCACTTGACGTCTACTCTATTATGTCTACATGCGATACTATGTCTCTTGATCGATACTTAGGAGATTTCGGTTAATTGTTCCAAAAACAACGCTGTGAGTGATAGTCGGTAACAAATATCAGACATTAATATCGTGGAATCTAATTTCTAAACATAAAATTGCATTATTTCGTATTAGATCACAATTGAAAACCGATTCTATGCAAACACTTATATCTTGAAGTTGAATTTAGTGGAAGTTTATTTACAAAGAAAGTCCTTGAACTGATGCATATATGTATACCTCTGCAAATAAATTCGAAGTTTACTGATATCTATTATTGTTGTCGCAATCATAACATGGAGCGAAAAATGCTGAAGAGTTCACTGCTATTCTTTCAATTTATGTAAAACTAGAATTTATTTTAAGCCCTGAGCCCATTTGCATGTTCCATCTCGCGTCTAAACGAGAGGAAATTAAATCTCGCGCTCGATCGCGTAATACTCTAGCCTCGATTTCAGCGAACCAATTGGAAAAAATTTCCGAACAAGTGGAATATTATTTTAGTCGATAATACAATTACACAGCATCGAAAATGGACTATTCTTCGATATTTTAGCGATAAGACGATGATAACCGAGAGCTTCGTGCGAACTTCCATCGACCGACGTGTCCGACTTCGCGTTCGATTCCATTTCGCCGGGTGAAATATTTCGATTTTACTAATTATACTCGTAGCTTTGCTCGTCGGCCAAATTCGAACGAAATGATATACCTGCTAACGTGGCGTCGTCGACCACCGCTTCCTCTTCTTCCCCCCGGAGAATCCCACCGAAAGAGGTCGTAGTGTCCTCGAGGTCTTTCCTCTTGGTGACCTCGGTGATCAACACCGTAGTCGTAGTCGGGGTTCTGCCTCTATCCTTGTTATTCGCCACGGTTTCCTTCGATTGGACGTTTTTCGACGTGTTCCTGACCGGCTCGACCCGACTCATCGCCAGCGTCGTGCCGGCAAAAAGGTTGTGATCGTTCTGATGCATCAGAAACGGCGTGGCCACGCAGGACATCGTGATCAGCACCATCAGGGCGCCTATCGCGTACTTGATAATCCGCAGCTGAGTCTTACCGGAGGTCTGCGGGAATCCACCCGACGGGAACTGATCCGTCTGCGGCAGTATCGTGTACTGCAGACTGGCGTCGCCTTTCCGCACCGTTTTGTACATAATTATTCAACCTGTCGGGATAGATCTTGTTAGAGACGCTCGGAGGAGATGCTGCGACCGTGCCGGAAATATATGATTCTGTCACCAGCCGGAGCGTCTCCTCGTATTTATTTTCGCGAACTCGACTATTCAGCGTAGGATTCCGCGCCCGCACGACTACCACTACCGTCGCCGTCGTGGTTGAAACGTCCGGTTTTATTTTAATTGAAGAATAACAGCGGGTAACAATGAGACGGCGATTTATAGCGTTTTAATTGAATTTACATACCGGTATCGAGAGGCGGGAATTTTAATCAAACGTAAATTTATACAGCGTACTATTATTGTAAATAAAAAAGGACACATTCTACGCTCGATATCGCATTCTTGTCCGGCATTTCGTTTGAGAACAAGCAGCCGTACGTCAAACGTATTGAAATTTCAAATAAATAATACCGAGTGCCAATTGATCCCGCAGTGATTCCGTTCAGTGGCGGTCTCTTGCATAATAAATTGCAATTTCGCGCGCGGTAACTGTAACAAAGTTATCGCGCTTCTATTTTTCGTATAACGAGCAGCGTGTGTGTGTGTGTGTGTGTGTGTATTCGATATTATCTGCTTATTTCGCGATTATCTGCACTCGGCGGTCTATTTCGGCGGGGCAATATTTCTGGCGTTAATTGTCTTCTTTAAAGGATCGGTCAGGAAACACGCGGACGTAACGCGAAGATAGAGATTTCGCCGGGACAGATACAGAAGTACGTGACGCGAGGTGATTCGTCTCTCGCCAAATCGCCGCGGTGCAGCCTAGCATCGCGTTTCGTACATAATTACTCAAGCTGTCAGAAAGAATCTCGTTAGACTGGAGCGAAGGGTAGGCGATGAAGTGGTCGACTACGTTCGCACGAACGAACGAACGGTCGGCCGCCAAAGTTGGCGATATTCAAATAACTATTTTTCTCCCCGTTTTCTTCCTCGCCTCTTTTCGCCGTTTTTCGCGAGAAAGCTGTTTGCGAGATAAGAATATTTAATTAGCTTTCGCTGGGCCAGAACTTTCTGAAAACAGTGAAGAGTTAATAAATATATTAAAAACTTTAATTAAGGTAAGTTACAGGGCGACATTTTTCTGTGCAAACATTTTCTCGCAAAGGGACAAGTAGCTGCATTAAATATGTATGTCACGAAGAAAGAAAAGGTATCATGGAGAAATTATAGGACATTCGCAGCAGCACATCTTCGCATTCCTCGTTGAACGTAGCTTTGGAAGAATTTTGCGCGACGAATTGCAAAAATTGCGTAGAGAGTCATTGAGAGTTTCCGGTACGACAAAAAAAAAATCTAAAATTAAATGTCAGAAATCAAATTGGCTTTCTTTGCTCGCGCGGGCAGTTTTTAAATTTTGCTTATTAAATACTCGTTGCACTCATTGCACGTGTCAAAAGGTTTCGCGGGTTTTGACTTTGCGACAAACTCGACGTGTCGTTTATAAGCTTCAATCGCGCAACAACGTTTAATTAAGACATAAATAAAGTGGTGGCGGAAGCGGAGAGTATCGGAATTGTTCCCTGCAAAAAGCGCCGGGGTGACATTTAAAAGCCGCGTTGTTCGACGCGTGTCAACAAGTTCGGAGACGGGGGAGGGTAAAACTGAAATATCCACGATTAATATACTTGACTCGACCTAACGATCGCGCGACATGCATAGTCAAGAATAAATCGACGATCAAACGTGAGTCTTGGCGCAGTTAAACAAACGCAAAGACGAAATAATTTTCGTCGCGAAATCCTCGATTGCTCAATACCAAAAGCAAAAAGAGACGATTCGCGAAACGACCAAGAGACACGTAGACATAAATTTATAAGTAAATATGCTCACTGTTCTCGCAATTTTCTCATAGCACTTCACACACACACACACACACGCACGCGCGCGCGCGCACTGAAAATCTGCCTACAATCAAATTGTCTGGCGAAAATAAACGCATCGTCAATCGACGTCGACGACGCTATCGACATTACGATAAAATATACGTTTGGCGAATGAACGTGACGCGCCGGAAATTAGAGGCAAAGCGGTCAATTACCTCTACTTAATCGGTGTCACGACACCGACAGCTCGTTCGAAAAATTATCGAGGAAATTATCAGAGAAAAAATTATCGACGAGAAGAAAATCGAATGTCCCGAGGATTTTTAACGAGCGAATCAGCGGATTTTCGCCAGCAACGCTGCGTGCCGAGTCGTGAAGCGCGAACAACCCCGATAGAACGTCAATAGTCCTTTCGCGAAAACAGATAAATTATTCTCGACGTGTTCGTCTTTTTAGTCGCATAGCGGGCTGCTTCTCATGCGATCGACGAAAGGAGAAACAGCCTGTGAGGACGCGAACACGAATCGGCGTACTCACGATATGTGAACGATAGTCGAGGATTTCCCCGTCGCTTTTCCCTGCCGGTCTGGTGTGTCGGCGCGTACACGACGATCCGGAACAGGCGAGAACCTCGCCTGTAAGGGAAACTCAGCTGGAAAATGCGCAGATGCGGCCCGACGTTGGCGACGACGACGACGGGCCGTGCGCGTCGGCGCATGCACCGTTCCCGGCTTCCGGAAGTCGAATTCGAATATTGCGGAGATATAGACGGACGGACGGATGTTCAGATTCAAGATGCGAAGGGTTCAAGGACGAATCGAAAGGTGTCGACCGTGAACTTCTTCGGACACTTGTATGCCCTTCGGATTTTAGGTCTGGCACTTCCGTCTAGGTACCGCTTATGTTCCAAATCGCAAATCACGCGGTTGTTCCCAAACGAGAAGAGAAAAAGGGAGGAAAAGGCCACTCGCGCGCTTACCGTTCGCATATTGTGTAACTCTCTCCTATAATGTTCGGTTTCCTATTGAAAGAGTCGCTAACGAGTTCTTGGTTGAAAGTTAATTGGAAACTTGATCGTTACTTGTTGTTTCGTAACGCGTTTATTGACAGTTCATCGACAAGATGTTTTGTTTTTATTTCATTACATCGTGTGTAACGTAATGCTTTCGATAACTATGTCATGTAATACTATTTCTTTTGTCGGTAGCCAGCACGTAAAAGAACGTTGATTTTATTTTCGAGATAGAGTTTCGATAAAGAAAATAGCAGCTTTTCTTAGGATAGGTTGTTTCATTTGTTATATTGATAAGTAGCAACTTGAGTTACGCTTTAAATTTTGTGCTGTGCTATGATTCTCTCCGAAAGGCACGAGCAAAGATTCGTTACCAAACAGTGTTTCCGAATAAACGATCGATACTTCTGACAAGCAATATACTTTATTATGCAATAAAAAATATAATTACCTTATCTAGAGCATAACAATATTCTCTGTAATCTGCAGTCTGTAGGAACAAATTTGTACGTGACAATGGAAGACATTGTTGTTTTAATAACTGCATGACGAACAACGAATTTCGACTTGTATAATCCCTTGTATAATTCCGAGACAATTTGGAAACGTATAACATATTTTCGCGTATAGCAAAAATATATATAATTACAGCCTTGTATAATTAATAATATATATAATTACAGCCTTATTGCATGGTAGGCATCGCCGTCGACGACGCGATATCAGTAGCGTCATCGGATCTCCACAGTTGAGTTATTGTCTTCGTTTGTGTGTGGAAGTTCACTCCCTGAAATGACATTGAATAAAGCTTGAAGATCTTTGTTAAATATTTACAAGAGGACCGATGCAAGAGCACCGATTCGCCCGGATGAAATTACGCGACATTTTATGTACTTACGTGTTTTCCGTAAAAATGACTATCGCCGAGGAAGGAACCTTTGTTGCCGGTGAAACTGAACATCGGCAGAGGAACCGGGATGGGAACGTTAATGCCAACTTGGCCCACTTCGATCCTGTTCACGAATGCCCTAGCTGTCGCGCCATTTGTCGTGAAAACCGCCGTGCCATTACCGTAAGGGTTTTTATTAATGATGTTGATGGCCTCCTCGGTCGTGTCAACAAATATGCACGACAAGACAGGCCCAAATATTTCTTCCGTGTAACACTTCATCGTGGGCTGTAACATGTAAAATAATCTGTAATACGAGTTCTTTTTGTACGGAGACTCTTTTGGTAATTTGGTGAAGTCTATGGTCTACGAATCTTTTCCACGAATTTTCTTTTCTAAGAATTATATTTTAAAATACACAAAATAAGATATAAAAGATTAAAAAAGGGAAACATCACATTGGAATACAATTATTAAAATATCCAAGTAACGAAATTTACTAAATTTGTTTTGTCAGTGCTAGATTTCAGTTAAAAGATTTCCTGAAACCTATAGGGTCTATAAATCTTACGTTAAGATTTCCTAAAATAAAAAAGGAGATGTGATTGAGATTGCATATCGATTTAGAGAAAATAAAGACTATAATTATGCAAAAATAACACAATTATTAATTATTTATAATAGAACGCAATCTTGTTTGAGACAAGATTTTTTCCATATAAAGATTCGCCAAAATATAAAAACCTGAATCGGTCACAGACATATTCGGCTTTACCTTAACATCGATTAACAACGATGGCCCGACAAAGTTTCCGTTTTCATAGCTGGGCACAACGATGCCTCTTCCGTCGAGGGGCAATTTCGCGCCATCTTTAACGCCGCTTTCGATCAGCTCGCAAATTCTCTGCTTTGCCTGCGGCGATATGACAGGTCCGAGATCAGTGCCAGGCACATGACCGGCGTTTACCTTCAACCTTTTTGCCGCCTGCACCAGTTCGGTTATCCATTCTTTCGACCTACCCACGAAGATCGCCACCGAGAGCGCCATGCATCGTTGTCCGGCGGCGCCGAAAGCCGCGCCGACGATTTGTGACAGCGTCTTATTCTTGTTCGCATCTGGTAGCACGATGCAATGGTTTTTAGCGCCCATGTTGCACTGCACCCTCTTGCCGTGCGCACTACTCTGCTTGTAGATATATTGACCCTGCAAATTTCATGAATCTCACAGTTTCATAATTATGTGAAAAACATTTGCACCGTCACACATTGGAAGTGAAATAAAAAAATATATAATAGATACAAAAAGTGAGCAAATACGAATGGATGATTTGTATTTTCTTCTCATTCAGAAAGAAGATCGATTTATACAATAAAGCACGTTACAGAAATTCGATTCTTGAGACTTCTGATCTCATTCTTCGGCTTACCGCTTACCGCTTGATCGGAACCGACGAACGAGACAGCCTTAATGTCGGGATGCTCACATATGAAGTTCACGGCTTCACGTTGGCCGTGTATAACGCTTAGAAGACCAGCTGGGGCGCCGGCTCTCGTGAAGAGATCAGCGAGGATCATAGACGCACCTGGTACACGTTCCGACGGCTTCAGGATAGCGGCGTTCCCGCATGCGACCGATATCGGAAACGACCAAAGTGGTATCATGGCGGGGAAATTGAAGGGACAAATGGATGCGGTAATACCGAGGGGCACTTTATAAGAGATGATATCCATATCCGTGGCAATGTTGGTCGAGGATTCGCCCATCTGCAGCATCGGGATCGACGCGCACGCATCGACAACCTCTGCGAATAAACAGTTTAATGTTATGGTATTGAATATTATTTACTATATCACATATTATAATAGCTAATATTTATTAAGTTTCATTTTATTAAAAAATACTACATATTGTAACCTTTCCTAAAATTATGACAAAATAGAATAAATTAGTTTCAGTGTTCTTCAATATTATATAAATGATTTATATATATTTTAAATCGCCGTACATTCTCCGAATTGTAAAGGTAACGATTTGTGATTGTATTATTTTAATTCACGCATACGCACATAGGTCTCTTTTTTAAAACTGATGTTAAGATAATTATATTTCTTTGCATTTTCCATCAACTTCGTCCAATCCACGAGAAATCGTCAAAACACTACACATACACATTTATCTAAATTGAATAATAAAAAGAAAAGATACATACGAAGACCTCGAAGCACATCTCCTTCCGCGTCAGCCATAGTTTTTCCATTTTCTCTCACAATGTTCTCTGCAATTTCTTTCTGAGGGCAAACAAGTATTTTTAATATGTGCGATTTAAATAAAATGTTCGTACAATGGTTTGCTAATAATTGCTAATAACGTCGTCCGCGTTTTATTGATTATTTTTACCGCTGTCAAATTATAAGACTTCTTTAATTCGAAACGATTCACGATTGTTATTTTTTCATTCTGACAATACAATATTCATCTACTTATTCTCCTTTATCGCTTATTTTATAGAATTTAAAATGTATACTAATATAAATTTTATAGAATATAAAATAAATACTGACCGAGTGTTCTCGGATAAGTGCTTGATACTTGAGCATCAAACTTTGCCTCGTAAGGATGCTGGTATTCCGCCACTTTTTGTATGTGTTTCGTGCACTCTGTACAGCACTCTCCATTTCGTCCTTCGTGCATTTTGGAGTTCGGCACAACAGCTGATTCGTTGCAGGATTATGGACATCCGTAAATTCCGTAGCTTTTGACTCTACAAAAATGATTTCGATATACAAATTGACATAATCAATAAATAAGATAATGTTATTAAAATAATTTAAAATTATTTTTATGGAGCGAAAGAGACAGAAGAAAAAAGAAATAGGGATTAGAAATTGCATAATTATAATTAACATAAAATGTCATCATTTAAATTAAAAAAAAATGTATAAGTGCCTAATTTGGAATTTGAGTGATTTTACTTTTAAAATTCGACATCGAAACAATTACCCACGAATTGTCCATCGATGTACATTTTGACCGTTGGAGCTGCATTGCTGTAGAATCGGGTGGTGAAACGTATCTGGAATTATTAATATTAATTTATATCATATCGCACGATAATTTCTAATGGTAATCTACATTGATGCGCATAATAATACAAATCATAAGAAAAATTAACATGAAATTAATATTCAATAATAACTTATCGATAATGCGATTTAAATTAATTTTCAAAAATTGAATAATGACCTGGTAAATATATAAATATAAGGTGGCTCACCGAAATCGAAACAAGGGTGTTTTATAGCATTTAATCTAATTTATTCGAAAAACGCGCGGACATGTCGACTTTAGTTGCAAGGAGGATATGTTAATTGGCTATTTTCGTTCGCCAAACTTCAATTCCATAAAAGTTCATTTCACCATAAAAATTTGTAACGGCCAGGGGTGTCTAGCAACATACTATTTGAAAGAGCGATAAATTCGCTTTACAATAATATTTTATTTTTTGAATTCCAATCGTTACTTCCCAAGCAAATATGCTCCAAAGAAACAGGATCGACAACAATGTAACCTAGAACCGCCTCTTCCACCACTTTATTTCTTACTGGGATTTGAGCGTTTCGCTTTTTATTGGCTACAGAACCGGTCTCCCGAAATTTTCTCACTAATTCCAAAACGTATTTCCGATTGACATGGTTATCTGGATATTGTCTGTTGAACAATACGCCAACAACTCGATTGTTCTATTAACACATTCATTGTTACGAAAGAAAATTTCAGTTAGTTTAAGTCTTTCTGCAATCCAAGAATAAACCATAATTAACTATGCAGAGACAACGAATACTACGGAATACGACGTGCTGCTTGTCGTTAAATACATAGTCGATAAAGTTTCGTTATTCAAAAATATCAGTATACTTTTAAATAGCAAGCAAATATTTGCACAATTGTTATTTTTGAATCAACAAGATAATTCATTGCGGCCCGCAATTGTTTACTGTGTTCGTTTTACGTTATATGAAGTTATAGCGCCATTATTATATAGATTAATGATAACTTCCCCTTTTACAAGTGTTATCGTTGAGGGTCAATCAGGTCAAACACGATTGCCATATGGAGAATTTGAGATAGTATTGGGCAAAATGAATTCGCGACTAATAATCGAGAATCTTGAATGTGATTTTTGCATAAATGTATGTATTAGAGTTTACGAGAAATCTGTTTTTCTATAAAAGTATATATTTATAAAATTTTTATCGATGTATTCTAAAATAATAAATATTCAATATAACGCAAAAGTTAAGGCAAATGTTAAAATATTCTGCATTTTTAAACTATTTATAGTCATCCATTATATTTAATTTTATTCGACGTCAATAATTTATTGCACATGCATTTTATATTTGCCTAAAATAACACTGAAACGAACAACGCGATTTCCGAAACATAAGAAAAAGTTGCAATTATCAAATACAAATGGTTATCGCAATTTTATCACAGTAATTACAAAAAAATCTAATTCCACTATATTCGCAAATGAAATACGTCAGTGATATATTTAGCAAAGCAAACCTGTTTTTCTGGGATATTGAATTACATATATATTAATTATTACGTATGGTCATATGTTTTAGATAAGACCATTATCCCATTCAGATAACATATGTAAAGGTGATTTCAATTGCACCATATGCGTACAAAAAGATTTTTAAAATAAAATATTTAATAAGATACATGTATGTGTATTTAATTATATTTGAAAACTATTACACAAAACATTTATCATTTTATATGCAAAAATTTAATATCTTTTTCATAAAAAAAATTTTATTTCAAAGTTATTTTAAAGTTTAGCTTTCATATATTATTATACATGATATATGTTAATATGAATATATAATTGTTGGTAACATATATATATTAGTAGAGAAACACGTGATAAAAATTGGTGATTTGTTTTAAAGCCGTAAACACAATTATTGACACAACGCAAAGCAAATAGTAGTAGACAATAACAAGTATAAGTTTACAATTCTTTCGAATTTCCAGGTTAACTATTCAAAATTACACAACACTTTCGCGATTATATAAACCGTCATTAAGGTTAAGTATATTCACGCGCACTGGAAAAATATCGGAGCAAGACACGTGTCAAAAGATCGCGAATAAATCTTGGCGCTATATGGGAGGAATTTTCGCAGTTCATCGGGTGTCCACTAGATGGTCCTATTTCCTGCGTTAATACATTTAAATGCAACCTGCAGCTGCAGCTATGGCGCAGCAATTTTCAAGGAGTGGACGAAATAATGGTCGGACGTATTGGAGTGCGTCGGATGATGACGCGTATCTTCGTACCTCACACTTGGCGATTCTCGCGAGGAGCGACATGCTTCCGGTTAATACGTTCGACGGAGCCGCTAGTGTAGAACTGAACGAAATGTGTGGCAAAAATAGCCTTGCATCTATTTGACGTAGTACACGATGTTTTCCAGTAAGATAGTACACGGTTATTTACAATGCTGCGTGTGCGATCGATATCTCTTCAGGAATGTAAAGCGGGATGTGCTCTCGAGAATTTTCAGTGTTTAAGATGTCGCCACAATGTTACGTCGACAGGTTTTGCTGCTAAGAAAGATAGATGACCGACTGTAGTCGGTGCTATAGGTTCGTCTCCGTCGGAACCAATCGATAGGACGATTGTTGCGACATTTAATCGAAATTTTGCACCAATTTTAATCCAAATTTCGCTTGATTTTATATTCATTAATAAAACGATGGCATTTGTTTTTGTATTTTACTTAGGTTGATTTTTACCTATAGGAAAAATTTTATTTAATTGGGTGTAATATTAATATAAAACCAGTGCGAAATTTATTTTTATATATAAAATATGTATATGTAAAATATATACGAAACTAACTTTTGCAAAATTTTATTTTGGTAATGCAAAATGTACATATATGAAAGGATAGAGTTAGATATATCAAATTTGAGCACCTACCATTCTAATTCGCATTGTTGTATGTGCATATAATTTTATAATATATGTCTAAAGCACAAAAAAAACAAACTATGAGGATTAATATTTAAGTAATTTATTTTTTATATTGTTTTGCAAAGAACTGGATTTTACAAAGAATTTGATTTTACATTAAATAATTGTATATATTTAATTGAGAAGCACTTTAAATTTTATTGTCGAATTTTTTTCCTAGTTATTGATTTTTATCTTAGAGCCGATACGTTGTCTATTGAGGCATCTTAAGTGTCATTATGTATTTTCAACTTCGCGCTATGTAACTTTGAGTGGTTCCATTGAATTAGAATAATAGAAAATAACTGAAATAGATCCGTTGTGACTTATTTAGACGAGCAGACGTTTAAATGAGACCTTAAATCGATATAAATGGTGCCTTCGACTGACCAACTGCTGGCAACTTGTTAGCTTCGACGGAACGAATGCTGCGAGAATTTTCTTCGGTACCTAAGATGTCACCACAATGTTGCATCGGATAGCTGCTGTATTTAATTTATACTAAATAATAATGTGAATTTTAGACGTACATTTTTAAAAATGTATACTGATTGTAGAATACGACTGATAAATTTTTGACACCTCGTATATTTATTAGAAAGCAAACAACTAATGTTGTTATGAAAATTGCAACGTAGTTTTTGGCCAATTATTATAAAGTATATCATAGAATCATATTAAAATGTATGTGCATAATTTATTATAAAACTCGAAACGGCGCAATTCATTAAATTTTCATTATTAGCACTAAAAAAAGTCACTTAATTTTTTACATAACAAGCACATATTACTTTATAATTGTGCTATAAATATACAAATTTCATAACAAGTGCCTGCGATCAACTAGATAATTTACAACGCAAAGAATTAAAAAAACATTATAATTCAAAATAAGTTCAATTTATTATAATATATGACATTCTAAGGATAATGGAATCCAAAAAACTTCAAAAGTCACTACTTAATGAAGTATCCCGCCTTATTGAGATTAACTTTTTGAGACTTTTTTCCGATGCTTATGTATCGGTATAATCGATACTGAGAGTAAAAATTCCACAAGAGCGACGTTTGTTTTGCTCGCACGAGTTCCGGGATCGAGTAGATACGCGCGTGGAATATTGAAGGCAAAAGCCGAGCCGTCGATGATTGCCGGCTGTGCATATCACGTGATTACGTGGAACTTGATTGGTGGACGATCATTGGAATCAATGAAGTTCTACCCGTTATGCTAAATCCATTCGACCGTCTATCACGCACACGATCAGACCACGTGTCCGATTCCCGGATTTATTTACGTACCTATCTACTGCGCTGGAAACCTGGCTGGAAAACGCAATTTGCGCTTTCCATTATTGCAGCAATTACAAATAGTAATGGGAAACGTTACCAGAAATTGAATTGAATGACGCGCGATGATGCGTTGAATTCAGTAACGTCAACTTTCTAGATAGATTTCCGTGAAATTAAAGGCTCTTAGAGATCTACAATCACACACACACATACGCAACATCGGCTAAAATTACAATCTTTCTATGACAGTAAGGCACCACTTGGCGTTAACATTAACAAATATTTACAATGAATTAACTTGTCTTATCACAATGCAGAGTAATGCTTCGCTGAAGAATCTCAAACGGTTTTCAATGAACTCCTTTCTAAGTGATAAGCAACACAGAATTTTCAGACTTCATCTGACTTCCCGTTTGTCACTACATCTATGTATTTATATTAACGAAATATATAATTTTGTGAAAATTTTTAAATACATTTTACGGTAAAAAAGACATAAAGCAGCTCATCTAACTACGTAGAACCATTCGTTCAACTGTCCATATGTATAGAGCTAATTGTATCGGTATCCTCGGTGCGATCTACAGTCTTTCTTATGTCATCGAACGTGTTGGTTTATGCACGAACGGCCAGTCGCGATGAATTACACATCGCAAGATGCCGATAAATGCCTCATTATCGCAACTTCGTAAATCGTAGATCGTGAATGCGAGATAAATCGTGCACAAAGTTAAAACCGCTCGCGCTTCCTGCTCCGGAGATTTCGAATGCGCGCTCCGTTCGACGTGTGTATCTTCGACTGCTGTCAGCGGAATAACGAAAAGTGGAAAGCAAGCGAAAATATGTCTTCTCGTAAATGGAAATCGGTCCATCGTCTGTCCGTCTCATGTGCCTCTGACATAACACGCGGTGATAATCTCTTTGACGTTAACCACCGCGAACGAAATGCACAGCAATACGTGGAGTTCAAGTCGCGGAGTTTTCCGCGTGTCATTATCATCGCGTCGTCTTATCGAGAATTGATATTAAACCCGTTCAGATCCCTCTAATCTCGCCACTTTAACAAATTGGAAACACTCGCGATAGCAACTCACTCGACACACCGTGTTTAATTCTCTCAATGACTTCCAATAACAGCCATGTCATTTCGCATCACTGCGCGCAGCAGCACGCAGAGAACACGTATTTACATACGAAGTTAAAATAATTTAATCTCGTCTGTTTTGGCACTCTTGTTCGGCAAGAACAGCGCATTGTAATTGTTTCTACGATAAGAAAGTCATCGAAGTTATTGCAGGAATGATTGACGCACCGAAGTTTGAAGACATCGTTCGTCCTTCTGAATACGCGGATTATTTTTTTAAACTACATAGATCATTCTGTATGTTCAGATATTTATGACACAGTATAGAAATTTCCTGTATACATGCGCGAAATTAATATTTTTTATAAACAGCGAACTAAAAAACTGTTTTCACCTCGTATCACGACAGGTGCTTGTCTCGAATAATCACACTGCACGTCACATTTGTGTAAAATGTAAACGGCAAATACGTTGGCTGATGTTTTATTCTTCTTCCTCCAGAGAGAAATAATCGTGGGCTTAGAGCATGTTTTAACGAACCATTTGTATTCACGCCGAAAGAGCGCGACATTCGCGCTAGCGCGAACGTCTATTTCTACGATTCAGTACGAGGGTTTTCTGAGCGCTGGCTTGTGTAAAGATTATGTTATCGCAGCCCGACAGGGATATCGTAACGCGTTTTGTAACGCGCCGTTCGACACACTGAATATTAAGCCGACTGCACAACGTGAACCACTTTGCAAATTAAACAGTCTTCGGACGACCGTCGTATTTCACCTCACGAATGGAGAAGACACTAAGCTTGAGGGAGACAGGCAGCCGCTGTTCGTTTACGTCGATGCGAAACGACAAAGCAAATATGTATTTTTAACGCTCAAATATAATTGTAGTCAACAGTCAACGACGATTCTCCGCGGCTCCGAATGGCTTCGCCGACGTGACAATAATCTCGGGGCCGAAAGGTTTTTGGGCTTCCGGGATGATTCTATAAGGAAATGTGAAAGTCCGTCGCCTATCCTAGACAGAGTAGAAAGTTTTTTCCTCTCTTTTTCGAGCCATTTAGAGGATTCTCCTATAGGTGTGTGTATTCGTTGAATTACATGTATGTATGCGTTTGTGCAAAATATGTACGTATATATCCAAGTTATCCGTGTTCGTGAGCATTCATATCACTGTATTTTACATGATTAGAAATCGTATACGTACGCGCATGTGCGACCGGACACGCGTGTATGTCTTTTCCTTATCTTTCTTTCCTTCTTTTCTCTTTCTCTCCTTGCCGGTGAAACATGCTGCGTGCAATTTAATTGTCAAGGGGAGAATAACTCGGATAAGGTTGAGTCACATTGAGGATTGCTTCAAGGCAGTAATGGCAGGATATAGTCGCATCCATATTTTCATCGGCATTTTGTTTTTTTTTGTTCGTTTTACTTCTAGAGTTACTCAGTTACGGCGTTTCAGTTGTATTTCGGTGATAACAGACTCCTTATCGAAAGTGCAAACTTTCTCTGTTCTTTATTTCTTCAACCAACAATCTTTCTGCCGTGAGTTTGGAACGTGTGCGGTCAATATTATCTCCCAAAATATATCAGTGTCGAATTTCAAAATACTTATCTGAAGTTCACTCGTGGGTTTCTGTATTTTCAGAAACTTCAATAACTATACGCGTTACTAGATAAAATCTCTTCTTAATCTTGAAATAGAGTTGTACACTGCTCTACGAAATTTCTAAATTCTCGCTTATTTTATTATGCGAGCTGATATTCTTTCGTCAGATTAAGTATTTCTAAAACATGTCATTGTTACCCTGATAGAAATATATGCAGTTTTCCTAGACATCCATTTAATTACTGTCTAATATTAATGTATTCTCATTAATTGTAATAGTATTACGTAAGAAAAGGATAAGAACTTGGCAGAGTTTTATTCAGGAATACTTATAGGGCAAAACCGCGCTCATTTCATGAGCAAGCTTTGCTTAATAATCGATTGAATAATTTCTCGTTCATTTATTGTTCTGTTTTCGTTCAGTTTCGTTCAACGGGTTCAGATTTTGCGCATCTCTTGTGCGCAGTAACTACAGGAAAAGCGTTACATCTTAGGGTCCCAAGTAATTTTACTCCTCAATTACCAGATAGAAATTAATAAACTATCCAGTAACTGCTCAAAAAATGCATGAAATTTCTACTAGTGTATTTGCGTAGCTCTATTGCATTTTTATGGTTCAAATAAAAGACAGTCAAATACTCTGTGTATTCATTACGATTGAACCAAATTTATTCATACGATTAAACAAATTTATAAAAGACAACGATGTCAATGAAAGAACAGAAGCGGGGACTACCGGGGCCATATAATCTTGCGTTATTTCAACGTTCATGATTTTCTCAACAATTTTTAGGCAACCTTAAAACATAATTGGCGTCGTGGTGAAAGGTTTAATACGTGGAAACATTAAGCTTTAATGGAGCTCGACATGCGCGCTCGCTTATATTAATTACAGGAGCACGTGTACCCTCACGTAGGAGGACTCTCGCATCGCGTGTTCGCGAGTAGGACACGAGAGGAACGTTTCGCTCTCGCGTAACACCGGCTTTAATATTCAGCGCGACGAAACGGCCCGATTACGACACCGCGTCGCAAGACACCTGGTAATTCGATAATAATGTACGTGGGTAAGGCGCGCGCAACCCACCATAAGACGACACACCGGCCGAAGACGATGAACAGTTTCGAAATTTTCGGAGCGAGAAGCTGCATACGCACGTACGCACGCACATACTCGCGCGTGCTCGCTACGCGCGGCTCGCAGGTGCGTCTCCGACACACGACACCTCCGTGTATCGCGGCGATCCCCGAACGCGAAGCCAACGTCGTTCGTCTCGCCCGCTCGAGAAAGCGCGCGCTGTCGCAATCCCCCCGGTTCGATTTTGTTTTAGCCCGAATACGCGAACCTCCTTGCGGGAGTTTCGCCTTGTCGATCGACTGTTGTAATTTCCAAGTCTGTCGTAACGTATTGCTACAAGTGCAATGAGATACCGCAAACACGGCGAAGCGTGTTTTATGCGATACTTCTATCCGTGGACCAACATCCTCCGCAGGATTGCGCGTTTGCATTACGCGCAGAAACGATGTTATGTAAAAATACGTTAAGGCCAACGTATCAACGGCTGTTTTGCAGCGGACTGCAAACGACGAGGCGCATGTTTTTTTTTGGATTTGTTAGAGTTTCACGCGTTGATTCTCTCTCGTGTCACATTGTTTTACACATGTCGTACTGGGGATTTACAAATGTTCACCGAATTTCCGATCATATTTTTCTTATTGATGCTGGATACTAGAGATTCAGCATACTATCGTGTTAGTCATCCTCGTGATTCGAGGATATTATCACCATTCGAGACTGATCTCTAGCACGATAATCACAAAATAATATCACGCGATTCATGCATATTTTGATCGATTCGGGAAGTCATACTCGCAACGTCACCCCATCCGTTAATGACGCGTCATGGCTGTTATGATTGCTCGACGTTACGTCGAGGTCACGTGACTTTCAGATATGCCCTAGAGCATGCAGCAAGATACACTCTGGAGCAGCGTTATGTATTTATCGTAAAAAACAAATTAGAAACCTCAATTGAGAAAATAGTCATTGAGCCGACTTAGGCGCGTTCTCGTGAAAAAATATACCCGAACGAATTTTCGATAATTTTGCGGTCCTTGCACGGAAAAAAGAAAGAAATGAGCTTTCCATATAATACGACTGAAATTTAATTACCAGGCTTAGTTTTTAGTTACAGGAGCTATTTCTTTTCTTCCGTATGATATATTCCGTTTCCAATATTAGCGACGCGATTATCTTTAATGTTCTAACATGTTTAAGCGGTGATATATTATTTCATCCAGCGAGAAAGCACTGAAATTGGAAGTAACGTTAAATTTAAGACTTTTTAATGATCTCGCGCGCATTCGCGCGCATAAGTCAGTAAGATAGAAAAGCGACGACTTCGTCCGTGACGTACGAAACGTGTCCGCGACGTTTACACGGTCCGTGGAAGATTCTCGGGATTCTTGGCATTCGTCCAAATAGCAATGAGAGCTAAAAGTCGTTCTTTCTCTCGTGAGCGTGCTCCCGCCGGCGAGAAATTTGCAAGTTCAATTCGCCGTCTCCTTTCCCGCCGGTTTCATCGACTCGAGTTAACCTTCAGTTACCGCAGGTCATCGCAAAAAAATATTAATTATATTAATATTCTTTTAAGAATATTAATTATAGCTTGTCAGATAGTAATTCTGTATATGTTTTCTATCTAACGACCGTATCTAATCATCCTTAGTTACTGTTTGTCAGACTCGTCGTTAGTAGACTCGTTTTATCGAGAAACGCAGCGTCTCGTCGAGAGGATATCCGTAGGAAATACTGTATCTTTTCCGATACAGTTTGAATTCTTCTAAATTGCGATGTAGATCTCATTGTCAGCGAGCTCCGGCAGTTGAAAGCTATTGGTAATGTTTTCTTTCTTCATTTGCGAAATAACCTCGGTAGAAATTGCATGCATTTTTTGAGCAGTTATTGGACAGTTTATTAACACGTTCATTGCGGCTGTCGGCATATTGTCGGCACAAGAAAGCCGTTAACTTAATTATTCTTTTCCTGATGCGGGTGTACACGCCGTGTTAGGACCGATTTTTTTCTATGAAAAAATTCAAAATGAGCTAAAATATAATAGAAAATGTTTAAACCAATGTAGAGAAGGAAACTTTAACAAATAAAAAATTGTCTGCATCAGGTAACTATTTTTCATCATTGGTCCCGCAATGAATGTGTTAACTTCTGTCTGATGAGTAAAACTACATGCGATCCTAAACAAGATTTAACACTTTTCCAGCCATTACTGTGCACGAGAGATGCGCAAAATTTGAACCCATTTACTGAACGAAAACAAAACAATAAATAAACAAACTGTTTAATCGATTAATAAGCAAGCCTGCTGTATATGAAAATAGACAACCTTGCCTTAGAAGTGCCCTTGAATAAAACTCTGTCAAGTTCTTGTCCATTTCCTACGCAGTATTGTTACAATTAATGAGAATGCATTAATACTAGGCAATAATTAGGTGTGTCTGGGGAAACACCATACATTTCTACCAGGGAAGTTTTATCGCAAACATCGATAGATTTCACTTTCGATAATTATCAAAAATGGCACTTTTGAAGTGAGTTTATACGTTATAACTGGTAATTACGAGTAAGACGAGTCTTACAGCAGTCATTAGTGCGTAACAAATTTATATTGTAGTAAAATAGCAACTTGAACGATAACTATTATGATTTATTATGATTATTATGATTTAAATTACTATTTTGTTGCAGTATAAATTAGTTACGCATTAATTGCTTCAAACTGCTAGTGCTTTAACGTGATATCATTTACAATCCAAAATACCTTGATCATCTAGATATCCATGCACATACGAATCTTCGTCACTTGATATAATTCTTTCCCAATCAAATTCAATCGAACTCGAAATCGTTAAAACGAAAGTCTGCCATTTGTACACTACACGAAGATTTCTACCTTTGCGTACAAATGACAGCACGGTAGACTATGTTAAAATCCCGTATCGTTTTTAATTTCGATTCCCAAGGAAAACTGGTCGGATTGAGTGCGTCGCGGTTGCGCAAATTAAAATTTATTTCCACGATTCTCGTGGATCCTGAGACAGTCAATTCGCTCGTCCTGACGTGTCTGACGTATATCGCATATATATACGCATATGCGTGTGTATATATGTATATTCGTACGGCTAAATATTTTTAGAATGCGGAACAGGGAAACCGGCCTCAAGGTCATCACGACGACCGGAGAAGCCGGCGCGCGGAACGCGACCTCCGTGACGCGCGACTGGCACCTTTTGGAGAACGATCAAGGAACGTCCCCGGCCACCGCCGCCGCTGCCACCGCTGCAGTATCTACCCGGTGAACGCTGGCACTGACTTTTATTATGTTCGCTATGTCGCTTATACATCGTGGCGGCGGCGGCCTCGCCTTAATCCCCACCCGGCGTGGCTTCGTCTTCCGGGGTCTGGTTGACCCCGCGCGCAAAGCCGATTTATAGCTGTCGCAATCAGCGAGCTTCTAGCGGCGCGTATCAGCATTTTTGCGCTTTCGGCTATGTGTTTTTCGTTTCGTCCCGTCTCGTCTCATCGCGCCTCGTCTCTCCCTCTCTTTCTCTCGAGCCCGGTAGACCGCCCTGCGATAGGCACGAGCGCGGAATCTGGTATTACCGACACCTCCGATCGCAAACTTATCTCCGCTTGTATCTTATCTCCTATTTAATTATCCGAAAGCATCGTAGCACGCGCGTACCGTACCTATCGGTAGTGCACCGTGATCCTCCCGTGAAAGCGGCATTTCTTTAATCACGTTTCCTTAAATCGCCGGCACATGCTTGTCCTACTGTTGTAACACCATTCGCGTGATTTCAATTTCAGAGGGACGGGAGAATGCATACGTATCGGGAAGGATGGAAAGTTTTCCACTAACATTTCCGTGTAACTCTCGAATTGTATGTAAGAGAAAGGGTGTAAATATAGAACGGTGTCAAATGCTAAATGAAAAACTGTAAATTCAAATCGAAATATTGCAGGAACAACCGTCAATAGTGTTAACATATACGTATGACAATACGTATCATTAGTTATTAAGACTAAACATATAATAATTAAAAGAGTGCACACATTATTGTCAACTCATGTCAGATCGAGAATCTGAGCAAATGGGATGTTAACATGAACGAGATAAATTAAAGAATAAACTTTTTATTACAATGTTATGAGCTTTTTATTATTTATTCAATCTTTTTCAATCTGTTTATATATATAAAGGACGATGAAAAACATATTTTTGCAAAATGACAAGAAAATGGCTCGAGTAACCTAGCATTTAGATATGAGACTGTATATAACAAGATAAATAATATTTTAAATAATAATTTCTTTAAAAATGGAAATAAAGTTGTTCTCGTAGAATACGTAGATATTGTCGAAACTCGGCATCCTAACCTACTCTTTCTCGACAAGACTGCTATACTTACAATTCCGGACATTTCATATTGCGGCCAATAAACATTTTCTAATGAATTTGAACATATAACACGTATTTCCAAATAATTAATCTATCATATCACACTTTAATCTTAGTAACAATATATATGTGATAAAATTGTTAAATCTTATCCTGCGGCTGCATCGTACTTTCGTAAAACAGAATATCCATTTACACGGCTAAACATCGCTTCATTTTAACACTAGCGCCCTCGAGTGATCTAAACAGAATCTAATGAGTGTAATAACTACCGATAGTTTCAAACAATATTTTTAGTACAAATGCGAGTTCTGTATTATAACCCCGTTTCATATTTACACCCTTTTCCCTGTAATTTTGATGAGACTCACACCTCACATTCATATGACGTGAAACGCATATGACGGCATTATGCTTACCGCGGCGCGGCTCTAATTAAGCGAGCTATTTTAAGGTGACTTTCGAATATCATAGAAAGTGCAATAAAGAAATGCACACGCGCAATGCACTATCTATCGTTTGCAAATTTATCTATGCGCATTATTCCGGCACGATACAATAAATACGAGCGAGCGAGCGAGCGAACGAACGCTTGTTAGCTGTAAAACGCGAAGTAAATAACAATGAACACATAGATAGCCCGACGAGCTTGGCGAGTGTGCCGCACAAAGACGATTTACCATCGTCTCGCAATTATCTGAACGTTTCAAAGTAATTGAAGCGTGCGCTTGATTGATATATCGTATCCATTGTGCAATTAATATACAATACAATATACGCTCGAGAAACGAAACGAACGTTCCTTTTCGGCGATAACCACGGCCAATCAATAACCGTGTGTACACACGCGGTTAACGAGCGTGCGCGAGCGCGCGCACACACACACATGCAAAAACACAAAATAGAACTGTAATTGCACTTAGGAGAATAGGGTCATTAACGCGCAAAGAAAATCGAGCTAACCGCATTCACAATGGCGATCCTATCGATCCGCCGTGTTTTGACATACTCGAGCGCTACATCGTAGAGAACTCTTCCCTCTCCTCTCCCTTCCCTTCCCTTCCCGTCACTGGGTTCGTCAATTTACGTGTGACATGATTAAAGCTAACAAAAATCAATTCAATGGCCGGCCTTCTGTAAGAGATTAAACCACTTTGCACTCGCCGTATATGGACGCGGAAGAGATTACGCGCTTCGATCGCGAACACACACGGGCGAGGCTGAAGTTTCGCTCTCGCGAATGCTGTTGCCGGCAGCCTCATTATATTTTTAGCTTTCTACGAGTGCGTACGCGGATCTATTTTTCTAATCGAACGTTCCGCCCACGCATCTTTCTCTCTCTCTCTCTCTCTCTTGCTCAAGAAACACGCGTGTTCGTTTCCATGCGTCCTGTCGCAGGAGCGGAGGCAGAGATGATTCGTTTTTAGAAGCTTCATCTTGCGATGAAAAGGAGGATGTTAAAAGGAGGGTGTTGTAGCGTTTTCTGCCCAACGAGCAGCACATGAAAAAGTCATGTTTTCTCATAATTTTTTCGATTCTAAGTTAATTATATTTGTAAGAAAACTCCAACTTTACGTCGGAAAATCCGACCGGCAATCGTAACCATAAAATATCACTGACAATGAGAATACGATCATCTTCGACGCTAACTATATTTTCCTAGCAAAAAAGTTGTTCTAATAAAAAAGTAGCAACAATATGCATAAGATTTTTATCGCTAATACTTTAGTAACGTTACATTAGAATATTTTTCCTGAATACGATTCTTTCACTATAATTATAGTCACAAGTGTACCGTATATCTTGTCTCAGTGTGCGATAGATAATTACATTTTTTTCGAAGGATCTGAGAATGGTCGCGAGTGTGTATATGTAAAAAACTATGACTGTGCACTACTTTATTTAAATCACTCGGACTACGCTTTCAATGCGATGTGAAACTGTTCAGATCTTATGTAATGAGCGATAATGAGTTACTCCGAGCTCGTTCCAAGCACAACCTATTACTAACGAAGTCGTTTCGACTACTGCAAGCTAAGTGACTCATTCCTGATTCTTCATTTACACGAGATTCGCATTACACGCGGTAGGAAGTGTAATTATAGTCTTCCTGGGAGCCTACAAATTCGCACATGTTCTTACTATGTTCCTATTCCGATCAGGTAAGAGACGGCAGCACGCACATCAAGTCTCCGCGGGCAACGGAATGCTTCATTTTATTATCTTCGATATAAATATGTATTATAAGGAAAATACTACTTCGTTAAGCGCACGTCGCGAACACGGACGATACATTTTATTGTTCAAGGGCGAAAATTTCTGCTGTTCAAAGTCAATGCAACGACCGGTTTGCGCTTTAATGACATATAGTTAGAACAACCATCTTTGTCCTCAGCTTAACTTGGAGATTTAAAGAAGAAATGAACTGATAACAAAGCGGCATAATTTGAAACATTTAGGCCCGTATGCAGAACACGCTTGCAACGATGTTAGCGCGCTAACAAATTAAAAAATATGAGCATTCTCAGTATCGCTTTGCGAAAATCGTATTGTAAACGCGATAAAAATAATGTTCTGTTGGAAAAATCAATAATTATATATTTTTATAGCAAAATACCTACTCAGAACTATTAATAAGTTAACTAACTTGTTAGCATGCTAATATTGTTGTAAGCGCGTTCAGAATACGAGCCTATCAATGTGGGTAATAATGATAATGATTAAATTAAACAAATATAACTTCTCTTCAAATTATTACTACAATAAGTATAAGTAATATTACTCTTAAAATGAACCAGTGATAATATTTCTGATTAAATCGGTAAAACATATTTCGCACATATATCAATATTTACCGACTTTCAATAAAAACATACCCACCTCATAGGTAGAAACAGAAAATGAGGATGGCGTCGAAATGACGTCAGAGTGATGAGAAAATGATTGAAAAGTGAGTTTCTATAGTTTTCTCGTCATTTTGACGTTATCGTGATTTTCTGTTCTATCTATGAGACTCAGCTCCTCCTATAATCTCATGCCTCAATGATTTTGATTAGTGAAAATAATTTAAGAAGCCGAATTTCACTGCAAAACCCATAATATTTCATTGGATGTTATTAACTTAATCAACGAGATTTGAACGACTGCAATATTATACTTATAACTAATTCCTGGCCATTTTTCAGTGATAACACTGTAATTCTATTTTCAAGAGTACGTAGACAACAGAAGATAATATCAAGCATTACTTTTCAAATTATATCAGTTTTGTATTTGGGATTTTTTGGAAAATTGATACTGTTTTACAGCAAGCGGAGATATAAAAATGCACAAACCCAGCGAGACAGCGACAAAATCCGAAACCCGAGATGAAATCTGTAATAACCAAGAGACTCTCTAGGCGAGACCCGGACGAATATATGGTCGCTTTGCATACGGCGCAGATTACTCATTCAACATTTTAATCTCAGCGCGTTTATCAGTCTATCATTGCGGGCGGTTTTAATTGCGGATCGCTCGCATAGAGCGCGAGCGCAGAGTGTTAACCGTTTTCACAAGGTGAAACGGCTAAACGCGAAGCGGACTTCTTCATGCCCAGCGCAAAATACGATCCTCCGCGGTTCGGACTTTGCGCGCCGTGAAATTCCCCATCGGCCAGGTAATCCCGCATGCACGCACGCACATACGCACACACCGGCGGGGCAGCCGAGCACGCTGCTGTTGTTTGCCCACGCATATTACTACTTTTTCCCGCCGTCTCGGCCCGCGTAGCGCACGATATAACTCTTCCTCGCCCCGCGGTGCACGCCCGAGGAGATATATCTGGTGAACCTACCTACCTACCTACCTACCTGCAACCACGCACACGAGCGAGCCCGCGCGATGTTTTGTCTCCGCTGGTTTCCTTTTCAGACGCGGCTACGGATGTATAATACTACTCGGGCTTCGATACTTCGGCCTTAGCCATTTCCCATCCGGGGAGACTGGAGAGCTTTTCAAACTTTCACGTTCGTACGTCGTGTGCACAGTAGCAGGCTTGAAAATGTTTTTGCCTCTTGTCTTACAGAGTTTAATTTGCTGCGTTCGGCGTTTTGCAAATCGGAGATATTGGTTTCCTCTTAAGATTATCTTAAGATAATATCTAACGAATGAAGCGACTTTCCCGGGGCTATCAGAACAGTCCGATTTGCAAAACCGAACACAGTTATTGATAACGGACAACCGTTCGAGAAGTTGTCTCGAGAAAATTCAGCTGACCGACTATTTCCAATGAAGATCTTGTAATTTATTATCTTTAAATATCTCTGTTAATCTGACATTTAAATTATCTAATCTATCTAACATTATATCAAAGAGAATGCGGTCTTTAATCTTGAATTTTATTTAGTTTTAAATAGGAATTAATTAGATAATAAAATAATGATAGTAATAGTATTTTTAGTAGATAAAGGATTTATAAAAATTCGTCGAAACCTTGCTGATTTCATTGGCCCGAGAGATGAGTCAGACGCGAACTCGTCAGGCAGTTACCTGAAAGATGGCGGAACGCTGGCGAATACTTTAATTGGAACTTGTTTCATTGCTCTGTTAACAAAAGAAATCTGACTAAAACTTTCGCAAGACTCCAATTAATGTTAATCTTCTCGAGCATCAGTGTAAAAGCAAGCTGGATGATTGTTGCGCCGAATTCCCCGAGTTCCTCGGCTTCTCCTCTCGGTTTTACAATTTTTCAGACCGGCAGCAACCCCGAAGCCCGCGTATCGAGCGTAACGCATCGGCGGCTAGCGCGGCCAAGGCTGTCCAGAAGAAGCGGAGTGCCGCCTCTAGGATAATTGCTTAATTACCTCCTCGTTACCGCACTTCTACTCGCTCCGACCATCCAATTAAACTCCACCAACTCGAACTTTAATCGTCCCGATCCCTGTCGCGTCGTATGCGGCCTGCGTGTAAACGCGTAGCGCTAAAAAACCTCGACGCGCTACCGAGCTCGTAAATGTCGGTGACAATAGGCGTTTAGCGTGCGAAACATTGGAATCGAGAGCAATGCACGGGGGACGACGCCCCTCGGCATTCGATTCTACCCGCAAGTAATTAACGCGAACGCCGTTACTCTCGAAAAGCAGTCGTATCTTCACCCGTATTAACGTCGACGGCACAATTTTATAACTCCCTCAGTGTTTTATTATTTCCTCAATGTTCGAAGAATTCAGAGATTAATAATGTTGTCGAAGGTATCTTCACGCTTCACTGAACGTATAATCTCTGCCGGACTATCGTGATCGCTCGATGCTCTTTCTATGCGCGGACGTAGCGCATATCTTAAGATCCGAGAATTTCTCCTGCGAGTATCGACAAATTTTGATCAAAGTTATCATGCGTTATCATGTGACCACGCAAGTTTCTCTGGATAGACCCTGAGGCATAAATTAAAACGGCTGGTCGTTGACGTGCCGCCACGTGACTGCGAGGAGAAATAGTTATTGCCACTGCAAATTATAGTCATTTCCGGCGGCAGCCATGACGTTTTTCGTTGTTCTAACAGAAAAGTAGTAGTGGTAAATATGTGTGCGCATACGATCCATTATTAGCAACGCTATAGTAACGTTCACTGTGCAAAAATGAAACTTCCTGACTGCAATTATTTTACCGTGCGATTATAGTCGCGAGTAGCAAACACTTTGTCCTCAGTATACGTCCATTCACGGATAAATTACGGACGCGGCAATGTGGCATTCTCTACATCTCGGACACGCGATTGCTCAATTCTCCTGTGTATGTGCATTATGCAGCTGTGTGAGCTTGCCTGGATGGATCTTTAATGGCTAATGATTAAGATATAAAGGATTATCCGTGTTATGTCACGAGGAAAAGACGCAGTACTAAGCCGAAGACTATCAATTTTAACTTACGAGAGAACGCGGCACCGCGTCATCAGTCGTGAAAGCGTTAATCAGAGTTCTCCCAGCACCCGTCTCTTCCGGAAGAAAAAGGAACTTTCGAGAACAAAATTTAGCTCGAGCCAACGACTCATCAACTCGCGTAAGCAGTCTCTGAAGCGCGATGCGAAAACGTGGAGGACGCGAATATTGCGAACGCCCGCTCCTCAGCAGACGGATGGACGGCGCTGCGAGGCTCGGCAATGGACACACTTGAAAATAGAATCGGGAGCCATGAAACTCGTCAAGGTCTCGGGAGGCCGCCGTGAGAGACGAGAGAGCTCGGCGAATTTTCGTGGCCAGGGCTACGGTATCCGGTTGCCTAATGTTTTTGTCGCGCAAACCGTGCGCGAGAAAGCGAAGACTTTCGCTTTCGAAAGCTACGCGCCACTTATCGGCGAACTTTCTTCGACCGTCGCGCGTTGAAGTCGCGTCGTGCTCGATTTCCGATATAAAGCATCTAAGTACGAACATCTTTTTCGTCTCGTTACTTTGGTTTTTCGGATGCATCTATATTGCTGAGCATTTGTAATCGCGGAACGTGTTTTCACTCTGTAACTGGATACATCAGTTTTCCGGACGCATATATTTACTCTCACATATTTCGCCGTATTTTTGTATATAGTTAAAGCCAAAAGTTTGCGTGCGGCGTGAAAGCTATCCGTGTGTTGTGATGTCATTTGAAGTGCATTACATTGTCAATACTTTGTATATCTATGCATGTAACTGGTTCGACATTAACAGCTATTTATTTGATACCATTATTAATATTGTTATTAAACTATGATATATTATTTTTTAATTTAACAAAAACTATTAATTAGTAATTTAGTATTTTGTTACTTCATACTTAATAATACGTCACCACTTGTACTACACCCGTAGTTATTTATCTACATGTTTTGTGAAATTACACGAATAGAAGGAACAGTGAAGTATTCATCACATTAGCATTTGGGGAATCTGTGATTACAGCCAGCGGCAAATATCCGTGCCTGACGGTAGGCAAGATGATACATTCCCAGCTAGGTGTAATCTTACGTTTTGTCGCGAGTATCTGTACCTGTGTTTAAGTACTTGAAAGTGAAGTACCTTTCGCATCGCTGAATCCTACGCACTCATCCGCACGGTTGCATTCGCGCGTTCTGACGCGCCCGTGACGAAGAGGCTACCGATTCGCTCGGAGAGCATCGCGTTACTTTTGAAGCCAAGCGATCCATGCCGCGCGACTCTTCCGGGTCGCCTTTGGCGAGAGGAGAAAGCCTTTTGCAGAAGTTGCGATTGCATTCGCCGCGAGGTGTTAACGAAATTAGCGCCTTTTTTTTCACCGTAACGTTATTATCACGCGGGAGCTCACTTGCGCTGAATCATGCGCAATTCTATATTGTAAAAAATTTGCGTTAGAGACCGTCCACTGAAACAGTTGTGTTACTTTAACACAAGGAATATGTTACCAAGTATACAAATATATTGACGAATTTACATATTCATCTTGTTCAAGTAACATAACAAATTTCAGCGGACCGTTTTAAACACGAAATTTTTTACTTGTAATTTTGATGTAATTAAAACGAAATAAATTCTAGTGCGCGCGAATACGATCGAACGAAAGTGATACATCCCAAGTACTGAGCTGCAAACTGTCGTGAATGAGAAAATTATGTAATCGCGACGGAACCTATGATGATTATACGTGTCACGTCAACTTTCGCTTTCAGAAAGCGCCGTTTGCCACGTTACTAATTGCCACCGGACAATCGTCGATTTTCTAACGCCAGGTGTCGATATAAACTAACATGCGACTTGAAGGCACAAAAAAATCATCGACTGAATCATTTTTTAGGAGTTTCAAAATGATCAATGGTATCCCATAGGAACACCAAATTAGTATTTAATTAAATTTAAAATTGATGTAGCACCTTCGAGCTATAAATATTTTGAAAAAAGATGCGAACGATTGCGAAAAAAGTGTCAAGTATTAAAGAAGAATTTGAAATATCTTCTACTCTGTCGTTAATTGTTTTTTAGTTCATTTGCATCTTTTTATTCTTTGAGGTTCGAACGAAACGAAAGGTCATGCAAACAGATACTATACTACATAAGCGAGAGGAGTAAATAATGTTCAAGAGCCTTTTCTGTTCAAATCGAGCGCCTGGTTCACATCAATGTCGATGCTGTGCTGTAAATGCGGGATACAAAACGCGACGAGAGTCATGCAAATATTGAGGGGGGGAAATCCACCGGAAACATTAGATATACACAGCGACTGCACGTATACCGAAGACGAAGGAAGTAACGCTCGCGGCGTATAGCTCCCTTTACTTTATTTTTAAACACGTAGGTGAATGCAGCGAATGCAGTGAATAACCGGTCAACGTTAATTTCGCTACTACATTTACTCCTATGGCCCTACGGAGAAAAAAACTTCCAGATAGAAATTTAAAACAGGCGCTAGAAAGGTTCTACACAATCTTTCGTTACTTCTATATAAGTCCTACATAAAACGCTCGTACAATTTAGAGCCAGTTTTGTAAATCTATCTAACTAGGCCCTGCGAACCACAGGTCTTGTTAGGGGCATCCGCGTCAGTGTCTGTTCAGGAGTTGCCTATTTATGAAATTCCATTTAGGAGTTATCTTTCTAGGTACTATCTAAACTCAACAAAGGCAGGCCTATCTTGGGGCATGCCCCGATTAATTTCTACCCGGCCTATGACACTTCTTTTAAGTATATGGATGCAATAATGCCAAATTTCGCGTATTAAATCATCTCATAAATAATATGAGTTTCATTTGAGATCGAGCGCATTAGCGTTGCTGATGAAATCGAAATGCTTCCTCGTGAAATAAACATTTCCGATACATAAGAATAAATCTTTTAGGAAATAATTTAATTTAAGTGTCGTTCCGCATCTATGTCCTTTTCTTTTTTCTCAACTAACACACCTCTATTATTCATGACACAACCCAATGGCTAAAGATTAAATCTCGTATATTAGAGTTAATTATTATTCATTGTTGCACTAAATATTAAGTCGACACAATATATTCAGCGTTTTTCTACTTGATTCTGACATAAAAAATATTACCGATTTAGGTATTAAAAAGGAAATAGAAAGACATTTGAAAAATATCGAGATAATATAAAGCTGTTTTAATCATAAAAATAATTTAAACAGTTTGAAAGATTAGATAACTCGTTCTCAATTTTATTTGAATACGGACACAATAGACTTTTTGTATCAACTCAGTACAATGCCTTCATGTACACGTTGATTTTAAACGATATTTTTTGCATAAATCATTGACCCCGATACAATTTTATAAAACATGATATGAAGACGGGTGACAGTTTGTTGCTAAAATTCACGAGACGTTATTAAAAAATTCGAATATTGATAGAAGCGTTCTTCGGTAACTAACGACTGATTAAAAGATAAAACGCAATCTCTCGAAGTAGACCGCCGATAAGTCTCGTATTTGCGTCACACACACACACACACACACACACAGATGCACGCACAGTGTGGGATGCGCTGTGCCAAGAAAGGAAAGCGTTTTTCCAGGGAAGTGAGGTTCTCCCGTTCTCCGCGTTATCTATCCGCGCACATATTTCCACTTTTATATCTGGTCACGGAGCCGCAGTCGCGCCTTTCTTGATACTGATATTATTATTGTTATTCGTTATCGTCGACCGTGTCGTGCATAGTGAACTATCGGACGGAAAAACACCCGCAGCTATCGAAAGTGCATCAGCCGCTTCCCTCCCAGGCGATCGACGTTAAATAACCGCAATTAGTCGCCGACGTGATTAAAAAGCTCGTTGCGCGTGCATTCTGGTGTGACTAAGCAGCCGGACATTTTCATTAAGCGCGTGCCACTCTGCACTTCGCACTGTCGCCGTCACATTGTTGCATGATGAATGGTAATCACCCGACGAGTTTTCGCAAATAGCCCTCATTCACGGGGGAGGAAAATCGCCAGACTGTCATGCGATGAAACAAAGTTGAATAGAATATTATCGCCGATTTAAAGAAACAAAAAATTATTTTGACAAATCGAATTCAAGAAAATTAAACTAATTAAAGCGTGTGTTATCTAACGAGTGTCGCACCGTGCTGTGTATCATGTAAAATGAGAGTAACAATTAAAAGAAAGAAAATAAAAATAAAATAAGAACGTTAAGGAATACGCGCGCGCAAAATTCCACTTCCGTCATATTTTCCTCGCTGCAAAAGGATCTATTAATTTTAATCAATATTGATCGAGCATGGTGTTTACGCACGATTGCGGAAACTTGAAAGTCCATGAAGGCGTGTATGCGCATATCTACGATGCACGAAGCGCGAGCAGGGCTTGTTCTGAAACACGGATGCCTAGTCGTGTCTCGCTATGCCTACCTAGTGCGATGCACTCGCGAACAGAGACGCAGCTTGGTCCTGGTCCTTTTATTGCCGCTTTTAAGGTTTTCCGAGACGTCAAGCGTATCGTCCGTTACGGCGCACGTTCGTAGCGAGGCATCAAAGCGCTCGTAAAAAAATGCAAAGTGTCGTAACGCGGAGATCGCAATTTTTAACTGCACAGCAGCAGCCGCGATGTATGCGCGACTTGCTCGACGTCAGTTTTACCGGAACACGTGTTGGCCGTAACGCTGTGACGATGCGGAGACGAGTTCGCACAACGTTTCACGCGGCAATTTTTCTCTTTCTCTCCATATATATATATATATATATATATATATATATTCCTCTGCCGCTGCCTCTTTCTCTCTTCAGCTGTATCCAGTCGTAAAATAGTCGAGGAGTCGTAATTTGAATCGTAGTGTTTCTTTAAACGAGAAATGCACTCCGCACGTATTTTGAAATATACCGAGGCTCGGACAATTCTGTTTTATGTGTATCGCTGGAAATAATTACCGTGACACTGTTTTTTTTTCTTACACATATTTTAAGTGCTCACGGCTGCGAATATCGCGGAATTTGATAAAAAGGTTATCAGTCATGTAAATTGAAGGAACAAATGGATAAAGGTTATCGATTCAAAAATTGTTATAAATGATTACAGAAATATAATTTTCTTAAATTGCACACGAAGTTTCAGTTTTACTCAATATTATTGCATTATTAAATTAATAGTATATATAACACAAAAAGAAAATTAACAAATTTCATTTTTATTGAACATTAAATCCTCGTGAAAATCTGTTTTATTTCAATTAATTTTATTTATAATAACAAAACATAAATAGTTATATAAAATTATATAAAGTTTCTTAGCGCAAAATTAAATATGGAAATTACACGCCGATAATCGATGAGAATATATTTATATATATATAATATAATATATATAAATATATTCTCGTCGATTATTGGCGATAATATAATATTAAATATATATACGCGGGAAACGGCGAATGGTAAGTGACAAAAAAATATACGATGTATAATACGCGGATTTAAAAGTATAATCAAGACTATTCGAATCGTCCGTTTATTCAACGTTTGTTTTACAACACTCCATGCATCTAATTAGCTCTCCAATTTAAATGTGTCGACAGCTGCGGCTGGACCTATTTACGAGGCATTAGGATGAATAAAATACGACAGATGAATAAATCAAGTACACACATTTTTTGCGCGCAAGAGTTAATTGTGTAATATCGGTTATTCCATCTGATTCATCGACTTTAATCGCCTCATCGTATCATTTCCCCCGTAAATATATATATTTATTTATATATATGACAATATCTTATGATTATAGAAATGTAATGTTAACTTGCCCCGTATAATTTTTGTCTTATTACCCGTGTTGATTGCTAAATAGAATTGGACGCACGAGAGAATTTGTGATAAATTGTAAAAATCTTTATTTTCTTGTTTGCCGTTTTATTTTCATCAAAAATTCTTCTTTGATATGAGATAATGACATTTTTACGTCGCTGTATAATACCAGACAGATCGCTTATGTCAGAAGCAATATATGGTTCTAACCTAAGGTAAAGGAGTCAGTAAAAGCTATAGAATATATGAATATATATTAGAGGGTATATTATAGTTATTTTTCAGGTATTATTGACTCGAATATTTATAAAGACGTCTTTTCTCTCCTCTCTCTTCTTTACTATGTAGAGAGACAACCTTCCCCCACTTTGTTAATTTCAAGAAAGTATCTCTTTCTCCCCCCTCCCTGTAGAAATGATTCTTTTTCTTCCCGCTTATTTCCCCTTAAAGTTCTTATTCAATAAGGAATTCTCCTCTCATATGGGAAAACTTTGTTTCTACTTAGGTAAATTAGGGACAGCGCGAACGCAGTCCCAACTACCAAAAATTATACGTCCGAGATATCCACATTAGGGATATTCGCAAGGGTCAGCTCGACCGAAGTGCAATGGAAGAGCCTCGCCCTGGAGGAACCGCCTTATTGATCACGGTAACCTCTACGCCAGGTAAGTATGCTTTGCTTCTTCGCTCGACCCTTCTTATAGGCCAATAGTCGAATCTTGACTACGAGAAGACCTGCCCGAGCATACGCCACGTAGCGTAGAGTGTATGAACCAACTAGCCTCCTACAGTTGCTGCGTATCTCGAACGGCGAACTGTCTCGTCGTTAAGCGTCGTGCACACTATTAACGATACCTATTCATTTCCTTAAGGGGATACCACACTTGAAAACCATATCGGCAGAATAGTTATCTTTTTCTGCAAAGTTACGTCTTATTGAGTGTGCGGAATAATAAATGAGTTTGCATAATGAAAATATTCGCAAAAATAAATTGGAGCATTGCTCAATATGTGGCGAAAATGATTAAAAATTTCAAATTAATATCTTTCTAACTATGAATTAATGTAAATATTTATCTGATATAGAAATCTTGCCTTTGCACATACCGAATGGTCAAGGCTCCAATTAAGAAAATTTAGAAAAACATTTTCATATCGCTTTAATTTAATTTAGAATTTTAAAAATATACGAAAAGTATATAGAAAAATTTTCACATATCTTGGTTAGATTTTCCATTAGATATAAAAGTAAAACAAAGCACACAGTAGCGCACGTTCATTTCATTCACATTTATATATATTTACATTTATATAAGGTCCATATGTACAAGAAATACAAAAAGAGTAATGTGATCGTGTTTATGCAACGTAACATATTGAGGATCGCCTTAACGTTATCGACGTTTATCAAGTTCGTCATCCACTTTGTGAAAACTTTCAAATTTTAAAAAGGAAACTGCTAACTGAAAAATATACAGTCCCATATTAATAAACGCACCTTAACTTTTTACATTTCATTGATTTCCGAGGACCAGCTTTATAATACGGCTCACCATCGACCGAATTATGTTAAGAAACCATTATTCTATAAAAAATATTTTTTTATGACATCTTTTCATTTGACTGTTACAATGACCTTGAACAAGTATGAATCCGTCGGTTGCATTGTTGATAATAACGAAAACAGACGTGTTTTGAGTGTGTCAATTGAAATTTAATTTAATTTTTGTTTATTTGTAACTTGAAACTTCAAATTTATTGCTTACTAACTATAATAAATAAATTTTGGCCTAAAAATATTAATATTGTTTACAAAATGGTATGGGTAAAACAAATGATTTGAACCTCAGAAGGTTGCAAAAGTAAAGGCGCTGATTGACACCGAAAATTATTATAATCGAGTAAATATAAAATTAATAGCTTTTCTTCTCCCTCTAACTTGTATTATATTAAAAAATCAAAGTGCATTTGATAATATAGCCAGGGACTGTATATATTCAGTATATATATGTACATAAAGGTATAATTATGGGGAATAGAGTAAAAAAGAGAGTTATTTACACATAAACAGATATAAGAAATTAGATATAAATCTATAACATATAAGATATCTATAACATATAATAATTAATTAACTGCAGTATCTCTATATATTACCATATTTCTATATCAATGTAATCAATGTAATTATAATTTTTTATGACTTTCTCCGTAACTCACCTGTGTTTTATTCTTCTTAATATTAAAATAACATTTAAAGATTTTCGACATACTAAACGAACGGCGCAAATATATACTTTAGATCACACGCGACCACCGTTATTGCAAATATCGCAACGTTGAATTTGCAACGTTAAATTCGCTCAGAGGAATCGTAACGACGCCTTTTACGACTCGTCTTGAAAAATAAGCGGGCCGACTGCGCGATAACCGACGCTTATTTATTGTATCTGCGTAGAACGCGGCCCCGAGTGTCGATTGGAGAACGAGCTGGTATGTTCCAAGCACTCAAGGTACTAATTAGTCCTAATTGACCGGCGAGAGGAGGAGACAACGCACAAAAGTGTTGCGATGTGTAGCGCGGATACAACCAGGGTAAAACCTTACCTTGCTCGCGCAAGATTGTATTTTGATCCGAGCGGAAGTTACTTTGTCATTTTACGAAAAGTTGGTCCAATTAAAGAATTCGACAAACTGGGAGCTCTAGAATCCAGAAAGGATTCACCACCTGAACTTTTTGCGTCAGTCGCGACGGAGGTTGAAGCATTTTGCATTGCACGAGCTCATGACTCGGGCGCGACCAAAGTGCAACTTATTCGAGTCGGGCTCGCAAACCGTGACGTGTCCGGTTCTGCCGGGAAAATTTTCAACGTTGCAATGTATTTTTACAATCGCGTGTTTACAGAATAAATTTGCATAGGGTTAATGCTGGAAGAAATTCCCCGCTAGTAGAACATTACGCGTGAGCGCGCGAGATGCGCGTGGAGTGGCGAGTCTTTGTCCACGATATCATATTCTCAGTTGTTGGCCGTTAATTTACATACAACAAAAGCAAAGTACATCGGCAGAAGGCCTTGGTGAGAGCTAATACGCGAGTCGCGGTGTGCAAACCTCGGTCGTTGTGTTTTGAACTCGACGTTGTTTGCGTGGAACACCGTTTCGCGTTATATGCGCGTCTCCATATTGATAGCAACAAATACATAAATAATTATTCAAGAAATACAATAGTATTCAAATCTTGCCCCCCCCCCCCCTCTCTATCACACTCTTTCTCTCTTGTTTACAAATTAAAACACAAAGTTCAAAATAAGAAATTCACTCTGAATAACATGATGTTGCCAATACTGTGATGTGTATCTGAACAAATAAATTCGTTATGTAAAATTAGAATCCAATTTACATGAAATCTATATTCATAAAAATTATGATTGTAACGCTCTTAGAGGCTAAACCCGACAATAAACGCTTTTTTTTTTGTTTGTCTGTTTGTCTGTCTCTCGCTTTCTCTTCTACATGTCCAAAATTTATCGAATATTTTATCTAGATAAAATTTTGTTTGCAACATCTTTCAGAATTCTGATTGATTTAGATTCTATTAACGTTTATTCTAATATCTCATTGAATAATTATAACAAGTCATAATCTCTTTCTCCTGTTTTCTTTGTATCCTTTTCTCCAGCTATTTCGTTCTGTTATTGCTGATTTTTTCTAAGTGAGAATTTGTGTTTGCAATGAAACGATGGGGACAAGGAGAACATAGTCGCCACGACAAAAATTCTGCGTCTGAACATCTGCATTATAAATATTCGCAAGACTCAGCTCGATCGTAATGCAATGATAGAACCTCGTCCCAAAGGAACCGCCTTCACGATCACGATATCTTCAACGCTAATTTTAAGCATGCTTTTCTCTCCCACTTGGATCTTTTTATATCATTGATAGTCAAATTTCGAATACAAGAAAATGTTGTGTAAACTTGCACTATATCGTATAGTAGGCGTCATGTATAGTTTATTCCACAAGAAAGTGTACGACCTTAATTCAAAACGACTAATTGTAGCATTATCTGTTATATGACGTTGGAAAGTTTGGAGCATATTTGTTTGTACAATATATGTTTGCTCCCTCTTCTCTCTTTCTCTCTCTCTCTCTCTCTCTTTTGTTTACAAATATAAACATAAAACTCAAAGTAAGAAATTCACTCTGCATAACATGATGTTGTTAACACTGCGATATGTCTGAACAAATTCATTATGCAAAATTAGAATCCATTTCGGATGAAATTTGTCTATAAAGATTGTTACCGTAGACTAACACCGTAACACTCTTAGAGGGCTAAGCCCGGTAATAAACGCTTTTGTTTCTTCATCTCTCTCTCTCTCTCTCTCTCTCTCTCTCTTTCTCTTCTACGTGTCTAAAATTTATCGAATATTTTACCTGGATAGAATTTTGTTCGCAATATTTTCTTAGAGATCTGCTTAATCTGTGTTAGTGTTCATTCCAGCATCTAATTGAATAATTGTAACAAATTATAATTTCTTTCTCCTGTCCTCTCTGTATCCTTTTCTTAAATTATTTCGCTTTATTAAGAGTTTTTTGTTGATTTATTCTAAACGAGAATTTGTGTTTGCAATTAAATAATAGGAACAGTGCGAACGCAGTCCCCGCTATCAAAAATTGTACGTACGGGATGTCCACATTAGGGATTTCGCAAAAATCAACTCGACCGTAGCGCAATGGAACTCTAGAGGAACCGCTTTGATGATCACGGTAACCTCTACACCATGTAAGTATGCTCTGCTTCCTTGCAGAGGTCTTTTATAATACTGACTAACAAATTTTAAGTGCGAGAATCTATGCAGCGTAGCATGAAGTGTTTGAACTAAGCTACTTTTGCAGAACCCCGAAGGGAATTCGTTCCATTATAAAGTCCTGTTATGGGGGTCATCCTTTCACAAGGTTAATCCTTACCAGGCGCGTAGACGTATGAATGAGAAACTTTTCCCGAATACAATGAGCAATCTTTATTTCAGACGAAGGCGGAGCCCGTCCGTTTATCCACTTTGCGTTGTTTGATTCGCGTTAATTTAGCTCCTTTATTCTGTAATTTGTAACGAATATTTGTTATCCTCAACATATTATTGTGCAGCTAATCTAATAATATATTTTGTCTATGCAAAGATTTATAACGCATGCATTATATTATACCTATAACATATACGTTAAAAGTTACGAAATGAGGACGCAAACGTCATAAAGCGACTTTCTTTTCTTTCTTTCTTTTTCTTTCATTTTGAGTCATGCGAACGTTCGTTTATCGCGTTCGTTAGATATTTCATATTGTTCCGCGCGGTGACACATATTTTCTACTGATCAATAATGCACAAATGTTCATGGACGCGCTCCAATAATCCGTTATCTATGCTATGTTACTGCGATAAACTTTCGCAGTGTATTACTTTAACACGATTTTGTAACCGCTTGAGGGACTCGGCATTTTTTTTGTACGGGTAAATAAATCAACTTCATTAATTTTGACCGAATAACGACCGAATAATTTTGTTGTTCAATTTATTACTAATTACTGATATTTATTTTGATTAGTAAGTAATTTAAATTTAATCTTTTAATTTTATGTAATCTTTTAATTTTATGTAATCTTTTAATTTTATATAATCGCTGAAATACGAACGTTTCATCGCATCGTGCAAACCGTAATCACTACTTGGCTCACGATTTATAAATCATAATTTACATGTCCGCTACTACTATTCAGCTGGAAAACTTTCCACAGGCCACCCTATAATTTTAATTTTCTATGTGTTAGCATGTAATGGACCTCTTGTCACAGACAAACGGACTGTTAGTGTCTATGTGCACAGAAAATGAGAAGTTATCGTCAAAATGTGTCACACATACACGAAGTCGATTTGCCGTGAGAATCAATGATGTGTTGACGCATGCGCGACACGCGGCAACCGACGTGTTAATTGTAAGATTGACAATAGTTGCTCTGCTGACACACGAAGCCCTACCTGATCTGTTGGATTTGCCACTATCTGTTATCCCATAGGAACCCATCGAAATAGCCACTGGGGTGGGGCCTAGTTAGTTCGAATGTTACACGCTATGCGGCGCAAAATCGACGTCTTCTCGCATACAAAATTTGACTATGGGTCTATAAGAAGATCCGAGCGAGGTAGCAAAACATACTTACCTGGCGTAGAGGTTACCGTGATCATTAAGGCGGTTCCTCCAGGATGAGACTCCTACCATTGCACTACGGTCGAGCTGACTCTTGCGAATATCCCTAATGTGGATATCTCGGACGTACAATTTTTGGTAGCGGGGACTGCGTTCGCGCTGTCCCTATTATCCGATTTTAAACAAAGTTCTAATTAAGCAAAGTGTACCTACATAATAAAACAACCTTTAACGTCTTCATACGTATGGAGTCAATATACCTAAAAAATATATATATTATAAATATAACCTTCTATGTATTCTCTATATTTCTATATGACTTTATTGAGTTTACCTTAGAATAATCATCTAATTTCAAACACAAATTTATCTAAGAGAAACTAATTTATAATCTTAAGGCGATTGAAATATGTTACAAATAAACATAAACATCGCGAATAAAATGTTTAAAAAAGTACAATGTTAAGTCCCCTTCCTCAGTTTCCCATTTGATGATTCGATTCTCAAAAATACGCATTGGAAATTGAAGCAAAATTGTAATTTTCTACTATGACGCGTGTTGGTAAACGGGTTAACTGTAAGAAAAATAATTGTGCCGCTGACACATAAAGCCCATATATGATCCGTTGGAGCTGCGATACTTAACTATCTTATGAGATTTCGTTGCAGTAGCTTTGTGCGTAGACATTTGTTAACACATTGTGGACCGCTAAGAAATCTGTAAGACCATACGCCTGGGACCGCACGCTTTTGGACAAACTTGCACGTTACTAAAATCGTCACAACATTTTTATTGATGAAGCAATGTTTGTCAAACTTTCAGAAATTATAAAATAGGACCGCATTTTAGGTATTATTGAAAAAAATGTTTTTTAATAATTATCATAACTTTTTTTACTTGAAAATAAATTTTTACGAATTTTTTAAAAATTGTAAAATAAGATGCATTTCAGGTGTTATTAAAAAATTTGTTTTTTAATAATTATCATAACATTTTTATTTAAAAATCAATTTTAAACCAAAGTTCCTAGTACTTTTTTGACACATTGTTGACCGGAAATTTTATTTAGAATTTATCTCATGTCATCGGCTATTATTGCGTAATTGGATGTGGAAGTGTAACAATATAAATAAACTTCAATAAATTTTATTTAATATTTAACTTTTAATATTTCTTTTTGGTATGATAAATGGTGTAGCAATCACCTACGTGTAATGGTACACACAAGTTTTGCAAATGTATCTTGTTTCGATCGCGCAAATGTACCTTGCATCGATCACGAGTTTACTCGTGGCCGGTCAGCAACGTTTGAGCAGGAAGACACGAGTTAACTCGTGACCGGTCAACAATGTGTCAATTCGGATATTGTATAGTCGATGTCATGTTTGCTTGTATCATTCTCTAGATTGAAAATTCTTGCTATTACACGAATTTTAACGGATTGAGGTTTTTACATCACTAACTTGACCCAAACGCTTAAATTTCTTGATTAGGTTAACAATTGCTGAGTGAGAAAGTGTTTCATTACGACCGAAAGCAGTACGAACTATCTCCGCGAAATTTTGACCATTTTTGTAATGAATTTTCACAATTTCTATACGTTGCTGAAGAGTATATCGTTCCATTTTCGTTAACCGTATACTTTTCACTTATCAGCTGTTCAGGAATGATAGTTTTACCTTTAATAGGTTAAAAATAACTCGAAATTTAAAATGATACCTCTCAATGGAAGACCCTGTACTTTAGCGTCGAAATACCATGATCATGAAAGCGATTCTCCCAGAACTAGGTTCTGTCATTGCGCTACGATCAAGTCTTGCAAATATTTATAATGTTGCACTACGCACTACGGTTAGAGCTGACCTTTGCGAATATCCCTAATGTGGATATCTCGGACGTAAAATTTTTGATAGCGGGGCCTGCGTTCGCGCTATCCCTATCATTATTTAATTGCAAACACAGATTCGTCCTAGGTAAAATCAACGATAAATCATAAAGGGAATGGGAGGGAATCTTGGAAATAAACAATAAGATTAAGCAGAATATTTGAAAATAGAATTAATTATAAGTCTACTCTCGCGGTATATTTTAATTGCAGTTTCGAAGGTTTGATTTGAAATTGAGACAAAGTTATCATTTTTTGGTACGATGCGTAGTGACGAACATATTGATTGTAAGATTGGCAATGGTTATTCTGCTAACATATAATACTGCTGACCTGTTGCAACTATTGCACCGGGCCATACCGTAAAATCTCAATAGACTTTAGCGTAGAGATTTATTAATTTATATATTGTACGCTATAGAACGCAATTCGACACTTTTTAACACTCGAAATTTGATTATCGATGTTATAAGATCTAAGCGAGGCAACAAAGCATGTTATCGCTTGCGTTGAGGTTATCATGATCATGAAAGCGGTTCCTCCAGGACCAACGTTCTATTATTGCGCTTTTATCGGGCTAAGTCTTGAGAATATTTATAATACGGATATCTTGGACGTCAAATTTTTGATAGCGATGACTACGTTCGTGTAGTTCCCATCATTTAATTACAAACACATATTCATTTAGGAGAAACAATAATAATAAATGTTAAAGGAATTGGCATATCTTGCATATAAATATGAACATCAAGTAAAATAATTAAAAAAGGGATGGAATGTACTGGAATTATTATCGAACTATGTGTCTTATAATCTTATATAATAGTGTAGTGGTGTATATCATATGTGCACGTATCACTAAAGATTACAATATACGTAGTAATTTGGATAATAATCCTGATATATGCCAGCATTGTAAACTTTGATAGCAATTTCTATTACAATATTTTCTCCGAGAATGATGCGAACGTGGTAACAGTAAGATTGAAATTACTTACCCCTCGGACTCGCCAAGTTCTACCCTGACCTGTTGCAGCTGTTACCCCAAGTCACCCCATAGAATTCCATTGAAATAGCCTTCAGCATGGGGAGTAGTTAATTCAGATACTGCACACTAAGCGGCGCAAGTTGCAAAGAATCTTCTCGCATTCGAAACCTGACCATCGATTTATAAGAAGGCCTGAGCGAGGAAGCAAAGCATACTTACCTGGCGGAGAGGTTACCGTGATCAACAAGGCGGTTCCTCCAGGACGAGGCTCTTCCATTGCACTTCGGTTGAGAGCTGACTCTTGCGAATATCCCTAATGTGGATATCTCGGTCGTACAATTTTTGGTAGCAGGGACTGCGTTCGCGCTATCCCTATCCATCCATCTGCAAACATAAGTATATCTTAGAAGAACCACGATAAATGTTTTAAGGGAATTGATGTGTACAAGCACGAACGTCGAGCGGAATATTTAAATTAGGGATAATTATAAGTTAACTATCGGCATATATTTTAATTCGAATCTCCGTGCTGAAAGCTGAGAAAGTTGTAATTTTCTAGCACGACGCGTGTTAGTGAACATGTTAATTGTAAGATTGAAACTATGCGAGTATTTCTAACGTGAATATCTCAGACGTATAATTTTTGCGTAGTTGGAATTGCGTACACGATAGCCTTGTGATCGAATCGCAAAGAAAAATCTAGTCTTGTTAAAAGAACGGTGGTTTATAATGCGATTGTATAGCTTGGGTAAGAGTTTTACTACGATGTATATTACTTTGTAAGTATACGATATGCGCGTTACTCGAAGAAGAAGGACACATCGTATCGAAAATCATCGTTCTTTTTCGCTTTCGGTTAGTCACATTTCTCACGCCATTCACGGTTTACGCACCTGTATATGTCTCCCCATCCGGTTGGATTACATCTGTGCATGTGTTGTAACATGCAGACTCGAAATATTAAAGGACATTTCAGGACGTGTTTTTCAACATGTTGCGTTCGTATACGCCTAATGGACATCTTAACGTATTCCACTTGCATATTTTAATTCCGCGATCGCGTGCGACGGTGACTCGAAGTAAGGTTACGTAAATTTTCCGTGATGTATGATGTATGAAAGATTTACAGGGCCGGCCGGCCTTGGCTCGTTCGATTTGCCCGGCCGTCTGTAATTGATGTTTCTTCGTAGTCATTTGACTTATTTAATAATATCGACGAATTCGTTACTTTTAATTGAGAAATATCGCCGCGAGGGAAATATATTATTTACATTTGCGGTATTTCTCGCATCTACACGGGCGGATATCGTTGCGTAACGTATATTAATATAAACATTTCTACACGAAGTTCGGAGAGCAAAAGCGCATGTTATACTTTCCGCAAATATTTATTATAGCACGCAGCTACGTCGAGCCTATTTCCGTCGGCTCTCCGTTATCGCTCGTGATACATTGCTATTTATCATAAGTCATGGTAATGTCGCAGTGAGAATTATTTTTCATTCTCACACAGATGCGTTTATGCATTCAGAGGGATTTCTTCACAGTCGTGTCTCTCGAACCGTACCGAATCGATCGGAATACCGATCGGGAGAACCATTTTTCCACGCCGTTTCCGACTCCGGGATGCATTTACGATCGCGTCCATCCTGACGACGACGACTCCCGTCTGAAAGATTCACTCTTATCGCTTGTCTTATCGCTCGTGTGCCTTATCGCGTGTTGTTTAATATGGTAAGCTTCATTATCTCGTTATTATACCGCCAGCCGAGCGAGCCGATGGAGTCGGCACGATGAGTCTTACTGCCGCTTTTATTTTAGTCATCTCGGCATTATCGTTATTATTACAATTAAGCGGGATATAAATTCAAGTCAAGATGGCGCCATACCATTAATCGTCCTCGACTATTTGTCGTTATTTTAAAATCGACGCGTTGATCGGCGAATGAACTACTGAATAAATAGCGGTGCACGTGTTATCAGATACGAAATATCAGCTTCTCATTCTCGCTGATCTCGTATGTCCTGACATTTCCCCTCCGATTGCTTTATGACGGTGTTTTTCGTAATATATTACGTGTTGCTGCGTATACGATAAAAGAACCTATACGAAGTTATCGCGCCGGGCGCTTGGTTCATACAAATATCGCGTAATTCCGATTCCAGTTTCCAGTTGCGCAACGTGAACGCAATTTATTATTATTATTTATGTGAGTGCTGTCCGTCTTGGATCTTTTATATAAGTAAAAAAATCTCTCTCTCTCTCTCTCTCTCACGCTGTAAGTAGGATCGACAAGCTTTTAATAGCGTGGGCTGTTTACTGAGTCTCGCTCGTAGCCGATGTGTCGGCTACTTGCATTAAAATGCACCGAGGCAAAGGTTAAGGCGCTATTAAGAAATCGGTAGTAAGCTCGCGTACGTCGCACTCCGTTCGCGCGAGCATACGTATCTACGCCGAAACGAGCGGCGATCGAACACGCCTACATTGTTCTCGTTGCTCCCGCTCGAAATAGCCAGCCATTTCAGCAACGTGTTCCACTCCGTCTGCAATAAGGAGCGAACGAACGAACGAGCGAGCGAGCGAGCGAGCGCGAGAGCGTTCCGCGAGTTGGCTCCTCATTAACGGAGTCATTACAAAATCGGATCATTATATCTTTAACGCACTGATACAGTTACAGTTCTTGATTTGAACGGTTTTCGCGCGGAAGGCCGCTTCCGAATTACATCGATTCTACATGTCGAATCTTCGAACAAATCGGATCGTTTCCTCCATGAACGAAAGTTCCGAGATATCAACGTTGCGAGATTACCTTCTTTTTTCTTTTTTTACTTTATTTTTTTATCTTGCAATTTAACAAATGTCAACAAGTGTATTCATAATTTTATCTGTATTTTGTAACTAGAAGGAGTTTCTATTCTTCCGTTTAATTAATAATAATAATAGTAATAATAATAACATTTCGTTGGATTTCTCTTGTTGTCTGATTTCGGGTCTGAAAAATGACTCACTTTTTGTGAATAAAATAATGAATTCTCTGAGAACGCAATATGCGCATATCCTCGCCGGAGGAGATTCGTGCGATCGTCACGGCTCTTGGAAAACAAATTCGCCTAAGAGTGAATTTATTATTATTGCTGTGCAAAAAGCATGTCGCGATCCACTGATGTAAGTGCCGCACCCGCTGCTCTCAGTTTAAACGCGAGCCGCGTAGGAAAACGATCGCATTGTTTCGGCGGTTCGCTGGAAATAGCGCGCGAATTCAACGAACGTGTTCCTTGTTCTCTCAATAACGATGCTGACGAGAAGGCACGAAGAGAGGGTGGGCGGCACGAGAGAAGAGAGGGAATATTTCACTCGCGTGCGTTTCATTAATAGAGTTTATGAAAACATGGGGCCGTCCTTGTCGAGTGCATCGCTCCCTCGCGCGTTAAATGACGGCAGCCTTGTTCTCAAGGAACGTTTGGTACCCGCGAGGTCCCGGAACGAGTCAGGCCGTTTGTGCTTGGCCGACGACGAAGCTTGAGCTTTCGAAAAATGAATGACTGTATTTCTAGGTCAAAGTCTACCGTCGCGTAGAACGCAATTTCCTGCGTTAAAAAGTTTCTCACAAGTCGGGTGATTGAATTTGATACTTCCCGCCGACAGTTTTCTTGCGAGTGGTTTCTTTTTTGTTTTACAGAATCGTGCATACGCAACATTGAATGCAATGTCACTGTAAAATTTTCGAAAAAAAATTGAAACCTTGTCGAGATCATTTCCTCGTAGTGACAATTCACCTTTCGTTAGAATGAGATCTGTATTGTATTTGATCAATTTTCCGAAACAGGTAAATGTACCGCGACATTTCGCCTGTGAAGTGCTTCATGGGCACCACTGTATGCCATTTTCAGCATGGCGTTCGCGAAGGTATATATTATCGCGTATGCACGCGTTTTCCCAGCGTCTCGTGACGAGGGAAATATATCGTTGCACCGGCCGCGATTTATGCACAGCGCTCGCGACGCGCCATTATTTGTCATCTCGTTGCGATTAATCTCGAAACCGTCGCGAAGAAGCGTTTTCCTCGCGAGAAAAGATTCGGTGAAGTTCAATCGCTCACGTATGCTGTTCATCTTGACCAACAAGACTTGTGGCTTTGAATAACAAAGGAAGCACTCGTGGAACGCTATGAGTACGATATTATTGGGAAGCCGCTTCTTTTTATTGAACAATGCATCCGCTAAAACTGTAAGATTTGTAATTGCGTGATTAGCTGTATATAAAACAAATGTAAAGGACATCCTCGTTTTAAATGAGAAAATATTACGAGATGAGAAAAATATTATTATAGTAAAGTACGTAAAAAAATAATGCCAGATTCGAGTAAATAATTATTCCAATATTCTTCAGCAAATTTTTCACTTGGATTAAGTCAATTTTATTTGGATCATTTACTTGACAAATATTTTATTTGGATCAAATAAATATGACTTGGCCGAAGAAAAAATTCGCCAAGGAACGTTGGAACAATTATTTACTTGAATCTAGTATTTTTTTTCTGTATATCATATTTTACAAATCGTTGACTCCTACTCTCTCTTTTTTCTCATACCTCTCATACCTTCTCTTCGATTTTCCACATTTGACTCTAATCGCAAATCAATTTCGCGTATCAGCATTTACAACCTACTGACCTTTCGTAATCAAACTATTGCACCTTCTCATCCAATACAGTACCGATCAGCGGTGCTATAGAATGAAAGTTCTCATCGATTTGCAGGTATTTCTCTCACAACCACGTCCGATCGATGCCGAATACTAACGCTCATCCATGTATTTACATTCATACGTAGAAACGTAGCACACGCAGCATATTTAGTCGCCACTCGATACTGTATACTTTCCCGCGTACTTTTCTTTTTCTTTCCGCGAACAAACCCGATCCGCAATCATTTCTATCGGAATCTTAATGGATTTCGCTAGATTTATCGATGAGTTTAAGGAGAATCCGTTACATTAATTGCCACCACTCTCTTGTGTCCTGCGGTTATGCGCGGCACATTATGGATAATACGCGCGCGCGCGATCCTTTACGGCCGTGGCCGTGAGACATTCTAATTAAATTAGCTAGTCTGCAAAGCTCTCTGCCCGTGGATTATAAATAAGATTATAACAAGCGACCGGTTTACAAAGTCGAATAATTAAGCGAGTTTAACGCGTTAATTACGACGCGGCGGTACGTCTCTACGCGCGTTTTCTTCTGCCAGACGGTAATAACATCTGTAAACTGACCCATTACGATCCCTTCTGATCGTACTGGCGCAATTAACTTTAGATGTAATGGCGATCGGATTAGCCGCGATCAATGGTACCCGACATCGTTCGATATCAATATCGTTTCGGTCATTATTGTTAATACGGCGGTAATTGAAATAATAAGTGCGATCACCGCGACGTTTACAATGTATAAGCATAAAGCTTTCAATGCACTTGTAATCGTGAAAATTCCAACACAAATATCTTCCTGCACGATTTAGTTTGCGTATAAATGTAAGTGGCAAATAAAACTGAACGCTCCATTCGATTATTTTATTTATCAGTCGTGTTATTCAACGATGTATTATAGATTTTTATATTTTATTATTTTCTAAGAAACCCCCGAGAAGGAAAACAGTTGTTGTAATATCCTGCGGTCGAGTGCACTTTCTCATCTCTGACGCGTTTTATGGCGCCGTTGAGAAGCTCATGTTTTTTAACGGCAAGTGTCGCACAACTGCGGTGCATTCGTGTGCAGCGTGGAAAGTTCCTCTTTGTCTCTCTATCTCCTCTTCGGTCTCCACTCCTTTTCTTCTCCTTCTTTTTGTCTTACCTTTTCTTGCTCCTCTCCCATTTCCATCACACACGCGCGCACGCACGCATCTTCTTTCGTACAGATCATCCATCCTCGTCGTCTTTCCGTGCGTTCTCTCGCAAGTAACACGCACACGGAGAAACAGAGAGCCGAAATATGTATACGCGGTGCCTTATACAGCGATTCGCATTAATATTCCGGTACTATGGCACTTGAGAAATAATTACTCCGTACTTAATTGATGAGTTTCTCAAGATTCGACGTCTTTTAATGAATTACAGCACTTTTCATTTCAAGATTTAGCATTAGTTTCTAAAATTTCCCTCTACAGTGTGTAAAAATGCATTTTCATGCGGAAAGTTGGAATGAATAAATAGAAAAATACTAATATGAAAAGAACTAAAATGAAAAATACTAATTTGCGCGCACTCAGACTTGCAGTCGGGATAAAACTCAAACCTACAAACTTTCGCCACTGTTTCATAATTTCTTGACCGTGACACGGATTTTTCATTCACTAAAACCAGAAATGTTAGATTTGCTTCCATCAATTTGCCTTCTGAAGAATGTTCTTTCAAATATCTTACCTTGTACCTATGTCGTTACGTATACCTCCCGTAACCTTGCACCGGGTGGAGTCAAGTGTTACTAAGCGCGGTAACTTACCTCGTAACCTAGAACGTTGAAAAATACCGTCGACAAACGGAGTCTACCCGCTAAACGGTATATTTACTTTAGCATGTCTTAATTGTGCTAAGGTCTGTAATTTTGTACTTACGAATTGATCACCGAACCAATGGAAATTTACGAACGACCTGAATAGTAGTGTGAATTCCGATTCCGTAATAAATAATCGATTGCCATCGTAATAAATCGCACGAAACATAGAAATATTTTCGTAATAACATTAGAATATCATTCAATAAATCAGAGAATATTTTTTACAAACAGAGATCTGAATAAATATATAAAAATTAATAAATGAATATATAGAAATTAATAAATGAATAAATATATAAAAATAAATATATAGAAATTAAAAATAATCTTGAATCTTCACTTAAACTTAAATTTAATTTAATTTAAATTAATACTGATTATAATTTTTCATTAGAAATATAGTTTTAAAGTTTCAGAAAGAACCGTTTTTCTTCAATTTTCTCGCGGATTTCTTCGATTTCTATCCCAAAGGTACAAAAATTTGTTTAGAAATTCACTTATGTTCGGTTAAAACCTGCCACATTAATTTTTTTCGGTAAGAAACATAAAAAATTTTTTTAAAAACCTGGAAAAAAATAGGAAAAAACAGTTTTTTCTGAAACTTTAAAACTGTAATTGGAAATGAATATGTCCTATAAGTTCGAATTTTACGTACAATGAAAACCGAAGCAATTGTAATCTGTGTAACGATTCAGTACATTTAAAAACACGATAAAATAAATGATAAATTAAGCGAAACACATGTAAGTGACGCACGCTGTAACACTAGTCATCGTATAAAGTGACAAACATTTAGTAGAAAATCTCCCGTAAGTAAACGAGCTTCATTCAGGATAAAGTATTGATGACCGTCTCTGTGCGCGCGAAATACGCAAATACGATAAACGAGTAATGTAAACGTCAAGACGTGCTTTATATCACGCGTTCATTCACCCTTCCCAATCTCCTTATCTTGTGCGCCCTATCGCTCGACCTCTCCCTCTCCCGCGTTCGCTCTTAACAGTACTTTAATAATTCTAATTCATCGTTTCCTCCGCATATCGTTGTCCTCATTATCTGATATCTCTATAAGTATTTTGTGTCAGATAAAACTCGTCGACCTACTCAATATCTCTACTCGATTCTCTCGTGTCTGCTTTCTGGAAATTACCGCGTATGTGACATAACCGTGACGGGAGAACTCACTATCGTGATCCGACAAATGGAGGAAATCGAAGACGCGGTCGGAGAAAAACGATTCGACCGTTTGAGAAAAATGGAGCTTGCAATCGACGTGTGTCATGGTTAACACGTGATATCCGTCAACTAACTTATCACAATCTAAAAAATTACATCTTTAGACGAGAACAATGTTCACATCAACATGTCACTTCGATATGTTTCAAAGTTTCCAAATTTCGAAACTCGCAATTATCACATCGGTTGGTCGGTCTGTCGAAGGAAAGAGGACTCGATATGAATGAAGCAAGCTAAATCTCGCCTTTATGAATTATATACAGCGTCTAATAACTTTATTTATGATAGTTATCATAAACAAACTGCGGAAGCGACTGACTGTTAATGCACTCCAGATGCAGGCAGCGTGCAAAAAGTGCAGAGCTTGTTTTCACATACACCGGCGAATTCAATCTGGTCGCGTTCGCAGCATCGTCGACCCTGGCGGAGGAGCCTCGGTAGGAGATGAGTATGTTTGAAAATGTGACCGAGTCGGGAGGATCCGGTGGAGGAGGAGACGGAGGCGAAGAGGCAGGAGATAGCTGCGTTAGGGAGCGAAACAGACAGAGACGCGATCTTCAGAGACGGAAAGAAAGGCGAAGGTTGAAGGAGGAGGGAAGAACGTGCATGAGGGCAGACGAGTGCGAGAAAGGGACGATTACGTTGGTAGCGGCGAGAGGAAGAAAGAGGGAAAAAAGGAGAAAGAAAACGGAGAGAAGCAGAGAGAGAGAGAGAGAGAGAGGCGCACGGAGGGAAAGAGGAACAAAGTGAAGAGAGCGAGAGAGGCCGAAGGCGAGTCAAATGTTAGCGAGTGCACGGCGATGGAACGTCTTTAAGACCGAGGAGGGACTTATATAAGAAAGCAAGATGGCAACCGGTTGTCCCTGAGCCGCGACCGGCGTTTATTTGCACATTTTTATCTATTTTTCGAGCGGGCCAAAAAACTCCGTGCACAGTTCGGTCGACGACTGCGCACATGGGCCGCCCGCTCGTCCGTCGCGGCGCGAAGAGCGACCGCCGGATTTTTCTTTCCTATGCACGCTCTCATTGTCTTCGGGGGTGTGCGGTCGATCGCTTCGCGATATCGAGAGCCGGCGACACACGTCAGTTTCATCGCCGGGTATACTTACGTGTCTACCGAAGAAATAACATTTGGAGAAATGACGAAGAAGTAACATGCATCGGACTATGCATGTTATGATGCTAATGTAACTCGCGTTAACTATCACTGACCCTTCTGTTGAGCCTAACAAGGCTCTTTATTCCATTTTCAAAGTCTAGTTTCTAACACCTATTATCAGTTATTACGATAAACATGACGACAACGACGACGCTGCTATTTGCACGCCGCAGATGTCCAGTTTCATTTGCATATGCATCTGGAAGTATCGAGTGTTCCATTGTAATTTTCGTACAAATACAAATCACTCGCTCATCCTGTGACGTAATATTGAAATAACCGATTGCCCCCTCTCGTCGTAGCCGTCGCAGTCGTCGTCTGTCGGCCCCCCGAGTGCCATACGTTCAATCGTTTGTTCTGTCTGTTTGCCCACATGTGACGGCGCTCGCTTTCCTCGCGTCCTCCGTCTGCGTGTCGTCATCACGAGGGAAGAGAGATGCAATCGATGTAAATCGATATGTCGATCTACGATCACGCACCGCTTGTTTTCCACGTGGAAAATGTCCGCGACCATTGGCGTTATTATCGGAGTTACTGAGTCAGGTAATTTTGTCGGTTTCCTTCGACTCGACGACGAGTTGTCTCCCGTTGCGAATGACAAAAGCGACAAAACGGTAGGTGTTTCTACAGACGTGTTCTTGAAGTATTACTTAAGGCACTAATTGCTAAATTGATTCTTTGAAAGGAGATTCTTGTTACTTTGCAACGCTATATATTATTTCATTTATTTATCAACTTGTGAAATTAATCTCTTTTGTCTCTCCTTTCATTTTTCTCTTCGAGAAACCGAAGTACATATGAAATGATTTTTTTATTTTAATTCTTAAAAATGGAGACTCTACTCATTTTCGAATGTGAAGTTTAATCGTTTTAAACACGTTATATAATCATTCCCGTGTAACTAACTGCATGTGTATTTTTATGTTATCTGGTACCGTTTCTCGTATCTCCTGTTATTGACTTATTAATGGAACTAACAGTACAAAACAGGTCTATCGTGTTAAAAAGCAATCCGAAAGACATTTTTACGAAAGTATTCGAATATTTTTTCAAATTATCGTTAATTTTGTATTTTAAATGCCTAGCGTGTAGCAAAATGATTTAAATACGACTCATGTGTTCCTTTTACTTCCATAAAGGGCAGCAGTAAACACATATCAGTATCTGTAATTTTCCACGCGGTAAAAAATCTGAGAAGATAACTTTGAAATGATCCGGATTACATCGTGACTTACTTATCGCACGAAAGCAAGAACAAGATGATCGCGGCCTCGCTATAAACACTATTAACTACGAGTGACATTAGCACGAGCACTCGTGATGCGAAGATTCGCGGGACTATTAATTTTCTCTCTTTGCAACAGCCAGGACGGATAAAGAAGTTAAAAATAATATTGAAGGTACACAGCTAACGCTTTGGTTTGCTGAAACCGCAGAATAATGCCAGTCATTTGGCCAATTTATCGAGGTGGGGATTCGAGGTCATTGTTCAAATACTAATATTCAATTAGTTATTGCGAACGGCAACACACGTCCCGATCGGGTCGGATGATAAATCAAACGAGGAAATTTATCAGATTCTCCGTCAATACGCGTAATTTTACGTTACGGTGAAATCAGGCGGTACATCGGTTGCCTCATTAAATGGAATGTCGAATATACTTGTTCTCCAACTACGGCAATTGGATTACAAAACCGATTCTAAAATTCCCATCGAACAAGCCGAATAGAATCTCGCTTATGGCACAATAGAGCCGAGTCGCAATCCTTTATCGGCTGGAGAGGAAAAATTCGCAGCGATAATGAAGTATATCAATGGTCGATTAAGCCGGTGTGCGCCTGCGAGAATGTCCGCGTGGTCTCTCGAAAAAAGCGAGAGAGAAAAGAAAAGGAACAAATAGCGCCATTTCTGGTATCGATACTGGCCGTTATCATTATCTCGAGTAATTCGAATCGTGTCCAGACAATCAAGATACGAGTGCGCGGTTTATATAATTCCGCCGGCGTAAGGCAGCCCGGACGTTACACGGGCGGCGCGCAAAATCTGCTTTACATCGTGCTGCTGTTACGCGAACGTTCCGTTCGCCGTATGAAATTATTCTTTCGTGGAAATTACTCGAATTCGAACTCGCCGGTCCTTTTAAATTAACGGTGGTTTACGACACGTAACCGCACCGCGTAATGCAGCGTGCAATTCTCGAGAGCGCAATTGCGCGCCGTATATAGGCGGTCCTAATTTAACAGCGAGACTCGCCGAGGATTATTCGTTCGTGACGTTACGGTTGAATCAGTCCCCGATCGGGCCGTGCGCGCACCTAATCGATCGATCGGACGGGTTTACCGCGATAATAAGATTTCGATCGCGAATTTCTGCCTGAGGTCGGTTGTTGAAACAGTGTAGTAGTCTTGCCGACTGTACACCGGTGCATCGTGCATCCTGCTGGAGGATCTCCTGCAATCTCTCCGACACGAGTTCGGGGAATTACGCGTCTGCAAAAATTCGCAATATCGATTAAGAGCCGCCCAGCTGAGCGGATCCATTTTAGAAACCGGACATACCGAAAATGGGAGTGAATTTATTGCCTGTTCCCGACTTTTTACGGTCAATAAAAATGAGGGACTATTACTCCGCGGGTAACTCCTACAGTGACGGCAATCGGTTTCTTACGTCGCCGTCGGCCGGCGACGTAATTATAAATCCTTATTAACTTTACGTCGTAAAAAATGAAAGAAAAAAAAAGTGAAGAGACAAGAAAACCACCACGTACGTGTGCGTACCTCCCATTAATTTTGGACGGCCAAAATGTGAGCCGGCCGGGGAAGGGAGAAAAGAGAAGAGAACGAACAAGGGGGATCCCTTAACGAGGTCATTTATAAGAAAAACGCGCGACTCGCGAAAAAATAAAGATGTTCTCGTAAATCATTTTCGACTCACTTCAAAAATTAATACGCGCCGTAAGTTTTTACGCGCGACGCGGGCTTTATGTAATAGATTCCGCGATGTGTATCGCGAGATTATACGCACATACACTTCTTGAGGCGGTGGGCGACGATTATTATTACTTAATGTTGAACGATATTGCGAAATTGGAGGGTTAAATTACGATATTAAATTAAGCTCTCCCGCTGTTTATTTTTTTTTTATTTGAATCAGTGCATCATTATATACTCCAGATTTATTTTCCCCGGACAAAATTCTAACGACGATGAGGAATTCCTTCGCTTCGTACACACACGCTTTGCTCACACTCCTCTTATTACCTAGTTACCACTTTAGCCAACTATCGTTTCCCTCCCCTCCCGTTATATTACCAAAGCGACGTCTATGTTAGCTTCGCTGACCTAACTCGCTCGTTAATTATGCTAAGCTGTTCATTTTTCATTCGTCAGTCCGCTCATTCGCTCGTTCGCCAAAGTCGGGATCTATTGAGAAATCGAACTCGAATACCAACTCGTGCAACATTCGTGTACCGTCACAGTGTGTTACATGTAGAACAAACAAAACGACTAAATCGATAGCCGTTTGACGAGTTTGATACAGATCTCGCCTCGGGTATCTTTTCGCTAATTTTCTGCGTTCTTTGAATAGAATTGGCGCGCTGTCCGAAACTGTGCGCGAACACATTCTCGAGTGTTTCGAAGTCTTTTTTTCCCTCGGCGGTACCGCCGAGGTAACCGAGTAACCAAGTAACCAAGCGACCAACTAGCCACGCACCGTGGAGTCGCGAGGTGGGCGCGAGGGGGAAAACGTGATAAGAGAGGAAACCGTCGGGCATAGAGAGAGGGTAGATGGAAGAAAACAGCGTCGGCCTTAGAGGAAGGACTACGAGCAAGAAGAGACGCGAGCAACAGCAGCAGAAGAAGAAGAAGAAGTATAAGCAATAGCAGCAACGACGGCGGACGGCCGAGCAGAAGCCCGAGAGGAGAGGAGCACGAGGAAAAAGAGCGACGGAGGAGAGGTTAATGGCCTCTGGTGCACAGCCGTGATAAAGAGTCTCGCGGTAGTAGCGCCACGGAAACCGCAGGGAACTCGAAGCAAACCTGTGTGATCTGCGCACGAGTGAAGCGTCGCACTTTGCGAGAATTGTGTTTAAAACAAAAAGCATGAAAAATTCGGGAACACGTTCGAAAAATTCACGAACGGAATGTCGAAGCTACTAACCTTCGAGGTGGTCTACTTGTCTTAAAATTCGTCGATCATGAATGCGACCACATGTCAAAAAGGCAATTCTTACCTTTGATTTCGAATTTGAGTAATATTTCATACTGACAAAGATGATCTTCGAATTTGCGAACAAAAATACAACTTGGAGCCACATTGAGAAAAAGTTTTGGTGACTATTCGTGACTATAACTGCGTATGTGAAATAATTATAATCGGGAAAACTATTTTGCAGTCGGTGTCACTGTTAATGTTAATGTGATAATAATTCATATTGCTGTTACCATTTTTTGGTTACAACAATAAGAATATATGATTGACGTGGAAAATTACTATAATTTAATTCGGATTAACTATTATCTCGTCTCTCGATGTCGATAAAGTGAATTCTTCGTCCTCACGTCCATACGTTAAATAGACATTTCTTATCACGGTCCATGTATCAAATTAAGAAAAAGTTAGATGACGCAACTCCGCTGATGACTTCTCATCACACACGCCGTGTCCCGCGAGTCCCTTCTACGTTTATTTTCTCCTTCGTTATCTCGAAAAAGCGCCGTGTTCGGTCGAGTTCCCGCAAGACTCCGTCAGCTTCTAGATCGCAAAGTCGCTCGAGAGAATTCCGATCGACGTAACTCTAATTAAAAAGCGTTTAGAGACATGTCTGCTAATAGAAATCAGCCAGAGACCCGACGCGCTCCTATATTCGTTATACTTTAATGCATCGCGCAGCGCGGCCGAGCGCTGCGCCCACGTTAAGTGCAACCGGATGTGCGGACCGTACCAGCAAGCCTTGGAACGTGACTCGCGCGCGACATGTCGGAAACTTGTATCTCTTTCTCTCTCTCTCTCTCTCTCGCTCTTTCTAGAGCGCCGTTTTGAAGGATTTTTCCGCGGCCAGCATCGGCGCCTAAATATATAACAAAGGCGCACACGTGCGATTCTCGGCACACGATACCTTTTTCGGAACGTTCTCTTCCCGGCTCTCACGTCGTTCGCTTACGATTCTCGCGAAAGCATTGAACTCTAATTCTAATTATTCTCGCTACTTTCGAGAATTCACGTCCGCAATATCTCCCGTCATCATTCTTTTACAAATTTCAACGAATCAACTCGGGCTCGTGAAAATTAATTCTCAGTGCGATAAATGTTCGAGCCAGACGTTACACGCAACTTCTTCCTCCGCTCCCCTGAGGAATCGTCGCAGTTCATGAAGGTCGATGAAATTAGCCGAATTACCCGGCCGATCTTTGATACTGCGTTTTCTCGTTTCCCGCCAACGTTCCGCGCGCGCGGATTTCGTCATCGTGCCGTTCGTTTTCGTCCGCCGCGCTTAATTATATTCGCGCATGGAAAAACGAGTATGGCGCGCCGGTCGAGACAGCTTTAAATTAGTTAAGTACCAGCGGGGTGATAAACTCGCAAATTAGGTCTTTTTCTGCATAATCGTCGAGTACAGTAGGAGCAACGAGACCGGAACGGTCAGGGCCGGCGAGCAAGGACCTGATACGATCGAGGATAACACGTTACTTATAATCACCGGCGTGATAACCCGCGCCTGGGATTATATTTAGTTCGGTTAGACGCGGTTATAATTATAGTAATAATGATTGTTCGTCGAACACGACTAACGTACAAATGTCATACGGTATTACGCGTTTGCAAATAAAGCTGATTCACGAGTTATACTTTGACGTGCGGAACGCGTTAATGTTATTAACGACAATCGATGCGGACATCCTTCGATGATACGCCGAGGGTAGACAGCGAAAAGAGATATTTTCAACATTCTTCAAGAAAAAGGGCGCTCTTGGAACGTATCGTAATTAGCGAAATATAGTTTTAGCGCACTTATGGCGCGGAGTAAAACGAAATAATGCAATCCAAATATATCGCATCCTGTGCGTTACGCTACTCTGTTGCGTCGTCTAATTATGTCGTAATAAAAGTGCGAGAGCAAGATACGCGTGCACGCGTGCACGATTTTAAGCCGGCATATCATTAATATCAAGTAACGCTGCGAACGTCTTCTCAGAAGAATTAATTCTCTTCACCTGCATTAAATCTGCCAACTGCATCGTCGCGTATAGCAGTCCGTCACACGAGATTTTTCTCACGTCGTATATTTATAAAAATTTACATCGCATGCGTGATAAAATAATTAATGATATATATCACTTTTATAGAATGACACGATAAAATAGTAAAAGTGCAATTTTCTGCAACGTATTCTAAAAAAATTCACTTGGTGCAAGTAATAATTAAAGTAATTCATCGATTGAATGCCATTAGGCTATTAATGTTAATTATAGCTATTAATGTTGCTATTAATGTTAAGTTACTGCAAAAAGCTTGTCGTGTTCGTCAAATAAAATTGAAAATAGAATGATCGAGTTCCGCAGTATTAATAATTTTAGTGAACGTTGACTCAATATTTCTTCTAAATATCTAAATTCTAAATATTTTCCTAAATATCTGACGATATCTTCTTATTTCCTTTTTTAATATCCAAATTAATAACTTCCTGCGAATCAGAATTAAATGAAAAAATCCCGAATTTTTGCAGCAATAAATTGCACATGCATAATTCCGTAAAAGTCCTTTTGACGCTTCTCGGATTTTATCAACTGTGACCTCACCGTTCGCGTCATGAACGAAAAAAATTACACGAAATACCATTCGTTGCAAAAACTCGTAGGTAACGTCCAAGTAACGTGGCCGACTGCGTAATTTTTTTTCCGATTTCCGTTTTACCCGTAATAATCTTATCGCAAGACTCACGGAAAGTTGTGCCTCGCTTGATCGATAAACAGAATAATACAAATTCCGAAGTATAACTTCCATTGTCTAGATGCCCTTAATCTTCCGAGCATAAAGTTTTTCTATTTATCACATTGCAGCGACCGGAAAATCACGATTATCGTATTTTCACCGTCACAGATAATCACGAACGCGAACGTTACGCGTCTATAACATCGAAGGACGATCGCGTATCGACCAGCAACAATATAATATACATGATTTACTCGTTCGTGTCAGGCTCAATGATCTCGTGGAATCAATTTCATCGTTATTCAATTCAAATACTTAATGCGTGTAACGTTGACAAAAACGCTAATGCACGATTGATGAGATGAAGCGGACGTAAAAGCGAGCCTATAACGATCAAACTTGTCGCAATCAATTTTATTTGCGTACGGTATTATTGCTCTCACATGTCCAAGCTTGAATCATTTCGATGTACATTGATTGTCAGTGTGTAAAACATATCGCTAGACGTACTCTAGTCGGCGGACTACGTCATACGGGCGCTTAACGAGTCGCAAACTAGGAAGCTACGAGGATCGACCTTGTGACGTCACTCTGCCCAAGAATAAGAAAACAAACTGACGTACGGCAATTCCTGTTCGCCAATGACGTTGTATGATCGTGTACGGAATTTATTTTAGATCAATTAATCTCTCAAGCAGGTCGATGCGCGCAAGTATTCGCGAATTATTAGCGAATATTAAGGCAAGCGTCTCTTTCACTTTGATCCGCCGATCAAATGATATTCCAGTCAATATTCCATCCTATTAACTCCTATTGTCATCGCTTGCTGTAATAAATTTATCGATAGACAGACTGTTATTATTTTTACGACCAAATAAATAAGGTAAACATTTTTGCGGTCGCGGGAAATCAAAAGAAATAAACCGGAATTTATCGTTCGTGTGATATGTTTACATCTTTCAAGTTTATATCAACAGGAGAAAGAAGGCAGTTAAATCTTATGGAAAGTTCTAGTACTAATTTTAAAAAATAATGAAAAAATTATGAAAAAAGAAGTAATTATTATATTTATTTATTAATCTCTCTCATTATGTGCACCTATATTAATTATTTAATATTTATTTATCTTATATATCTCGATATATATATGCAATCAAATAAGTTTTATAATTAATACGTTACTTACTGAAATTAAGCATTAGCATAGATTAATTGCCGCTAGATATTAACATAATTAAATATTAAATAATTCTAAGGTGTTTCTTTAAAATTCTTCCTATAAACATTTTTAATATAAAGGTAGGAGAAAAGTATAATGTTATATTTCGAAACTTCCCATTAATTATTCAAGTTCGATAGAAGTATTCGATAAAATTTGCAGGCTTGTATAATATACGATAAGAATTTCGAGATTCCGTAAGCTTTCTATTACTGATTGGATACTGAATGAAAGTCTGACTGAATTTGTACGAATATAGACTTTTGAGAAAAATAACATTTATATCTTTATCCTTTTCCACATCTCAGAAATGTAAATTTATCAATGTCGTTCGATAAAAAAATTCATATCGTGAGAAGGTGCACGATAATTCGAACAGTTTGACGAACACGAATGTCGATATCTTGGTCGGCATCGATGAATACGAAAACTATTTGCCCCGTGATATCTTTCCGACATATCGACAGAAATGATCACTTCGCGTGAGCGCAATCTCGTTGTAACAAAAACGCTAATTAAAATGCCATTTCGCTATGCCGAAATTAATTTATATATGCCATATAACGTAATATCTGTCGGTGCTTTTAATCGATGATACAATAAAGAAAAAAATAACATCGAATATGTTATGAATCCCCCTCCGGAAATTCAAGCTAAAACTTTCACTCTCCAATATTTTGTTCTTCTTACATTTTCTCTTTTACTAGATAGATCCTATAGTTTACAAGATACATAATTACTATCGCGATAACGTTGCGAGCATAGATCTGAGTATTATAAGACATGATTAAGAAACAGTTTAGAGATATTCTATTTATGCCAACGGTAATTATGTAATTTTATGTATAAACCATACTTACTTCATCGATACCAGGTTTTATCATGTCGATGCAACGTAAAATTATCTTCGAAATTAGGATATTTCTATTTCATAGCAAAATTCTCTTATAAGTAAAAACTGTAAGGTTACAAATTATATTGTATATTAAGGTTGAAAAATACGCATAAGCCAAAGCATTTATCATATCGTTGTACAGCTAAAATACTTTTCTCTCAAATTCGTTATGTAATTGATATGATCTCTAAAAAATAACTTTATCTCTCCCGAGATTACTATAACGATAAAGCATACTATAACGATAAAAATGTTTACTTTGGCAATTATGCAATTAAATAAAAATAATTTTTCTACTCCACTAAAGGAAGACTATTTCTGTTTATTATCGCTTCGCAAAATCATGGGTTTTAAGGGATAAATGTGGATTGGACGCTTGGTATAGTCAGGTAAACGAAATAACAACAAATCCAATTCTATTATTTTGTAATAATAAAATGTATTATAAATAGGTAGTGTATTGTTGGCAATACTTATGAAACTATATTTTTTAATTTTTTTTTCCTGGTACAATGCGTGTATGCGAGAGTGTTGCATCACTCGACGAAAAAAAAAAAAAAGGAAAAAAAGATCATCGGCAAGAAAAAACGGTCGGCCGCGAGTCTCGAAGGAGAAACTTACCATGAAAAACAGAAAAAATAATAAAATTAAACATGTACAAATTAAAGTATTTTCTGGCGCATCTCTTCTCATGCCGCGACCCCCTTTCCCCGAGACTCTTTCTCCTCCTTCGAGACGCACGGCGTCTCCGTTCACTCTTCCCGTTACAATATTTTTTTTCCAAGCCCGCGAGTCCTTTGATAAGGAAAACCTATATGCATCTATCACTTTTATGGTCCCATTGTGGATTCGACCGAAGGCGTTCGAGCGTCCAAAAGCCAGGGTGAGAGGAGTTCGTCCTTCACCCTTTCGCGGAATTACCGCCCATCTTCTCATCCTTCTCCCCCTCTTCTCCCTCCTCAGCCGAGTCGAAACTTGCATATTCGTCTAAAAATTCGATTGCGGAGAGTCACGAAGCGAGGCAAGGCTTAAGAGTCATCAAACGGACTTGTCTACCTTCGAAAGGAACTTTCGAGGAGAAAAGGAGATGAGAAAGACGAAGAAGGAAGCGGACTTTCCATTGCGCGATGGGCTCTCAAACGACTCCCGCCAGCCTATCAATTGGCTCCCATTGTATCATTTTGATTGTCGCACAAATTTATTTAGTACGTATTTCACTCCCCCTCTCCTTTCCTGAATTAAAGACATTTTTTCTTTCATCGCTGAACGTCGGTTTCTCTTGCGCGCACGCGAGAGAGAACATATCTTTTCCTCGCGACCGAGGACAATCGGTCACGCGTATCACATGTGAAGGGCATTTTTTTAAGTATACGCAAGCTTTCGCTTCTCTCTCTCTCTCTCTCTCTGTCTCTCACTCTCGCCGTGCCTCGTCAAAACGATGACGGCAGCCGGCGAGAGTCGACGGCGGCAGCTTTCGTCCAGCCGGGGAAAAAACGGTTCGCGCGCTGGCCGACGAAAGGAAATCGGAAAAGGGACCCGAAAGCGTTATAAAGAGAAAGGAAGAAACGGGCGGCGAAAACAAATAAACGCAAACGGTTTTCGTATATACGCGGGATATGTATGCTTGTGTGTCTGTCTTTCGCTGTGTGTTTTCCATATGTGTCTGTTTGTGTAATATGTCGTGCAGGCGGGAGATATCGGTTTCCTCTGAGAGCCAAGAGATCGACCTATTTCACATTATATTGTAACGCACATTACATATAGCGTGTAATCCGTGAGAAGAACGTAGTATAAAATATCAGTATAAATATATAAATACTCGTGTGATTGAAAAAATAAATATATTAAATTAAAAAAGAGACGTACACATAAGGTATATATTATATATATATACACATATATATATATCTATATATATATATATATATATATATATATATATATTCGTTATTAATATTATATATTTATATATATATGCGTAAGTGATTGAGTCTATAACAGGAGGATAAACGCGAGGTTGGCTGGGAACGTGGAGTCCCTCGATGCGTCGGAGCTACAATAAATAAATTAGCTAGCATAATCAATAAATTAATTCTTCCAACGAACTCTTGTGTCAACTCAACGGCGGGTGAATACATAATCGCGTTGAATAATTTATCTTAATATGAAAAAATTTAACTTAATATGAAATATCGATATATCAAACTGGGACATTATTTTTTCTTTTTCGTGAAATTAACGTAACACCAGAAAAGAAGGGGGAACCGTACACGATTTAATCCCTAATTGATCATCAAAATCATAAAAATAAAGATCGGTCCACCTTTCTCCATTAACAGCCTCCGTTTTCCTTCTGAAGGAAGGACGCGTACGCGATTAAGATAGAGGCTCTTGAACTCAGGAAAACGTGTTTAACACTTGAAAATAACAACGGCATTCTCTTTAGTCGTACAACGTGGCAAATAAATAAATAAAGAAGAATCCTCGAATGTGACATTCACTAAAGCAAACTATCCATTCGGGCAACCGAGTTCAACGTTAACATCCCAGTAGTCGAAAACGAGAGAGAGAAAAACTATCTTTCTCTCCCTAGTTTCGTGAATAATTAAAAGTAAGAAAAGAAAGGAAAAAAAAAGAAGAAAAATGAAGTATAGTAAAGGCTCGTACATCCAATTCCATAAAAGTGATATCCCGTGAGTCCGGCTAAGATCAAAGTTTTAAAGGTCCATCGCGAGGTAACTCGAAGCGGGAGAGAGATCTCGGCGATATCGCTGGGTCATTATTAGAATCGGACGCGGTTGCGAACGAAGACGCTTCTCGGGACTCCAATGAACGCATCCAGCCGCGCTACTGCTGCTTCGGAAGGAGAACGTGTGTCGGGAGACGCGCCGTCGTCGTTTCCGTATGCCCCTCGGCGACGTCGCGATCGTGATATTACATCCCTCTCGACGTGAGCCACCGGCTCTCTCGCGACGCTTCCTCGTGTAGCTTCAAGTGCTAGAAATTTTCTTTTCTACAACGGACCGGCCGATCGACCGACTGACAAGAGAGGTTTACCCCGCATCTTTATCCCCCCTCTCTTCGCGTCAGAGAGACTTTCACTCTTCGCGTCTTCCTGTCGTCGTCGTCTCCTCCCCTGCTCCTTGTCTGTTTCCGTCATCACGGTGATTTCTAATCGCGTGATCGGCAGCGGTACGTTGTATTTTGAAAAGGCGTTACTCCAACACGGCGCACCAATTGCGGTTTTCTCGCGAAATGGGAAATTCCGGCGACTGTAATCGTATGCTGTAAAAATTGCGAAGACGCCCGGTCGCGAAATCGCTAATTTAAAACTCGGGAGTCATTTATATCAATGCATAAGCTCAAATAAGAAGTGGAAACTGCGTTTGTAATTCAAAATATGTGACGACAGAGGGATAATTAGTAGTTCGAAAAGAGAATATCTTTCGGGAGCAAATGCGTTGATTTAAGTAGACTCGCGCCGTGAAAGAGATTTCATCTCGCACTCTCCGCGGTCCTTTTCGATCGTACCTCTCGACGTATCCAATCGAAATGACACGCAATTGCAGCGCTGTTGAAGCAACGTTTTCGATTACTAAGCACTTTTCGTATTCCGGTCCCAGTTATAACGTGTTAATAGCACGAGTCTTATGCAGCGTTTGTACACGTAAAGCGTATATCGCGTATACTAAAAGTTTCAAAGTTTCATACATGCACGTATTACACACAATTAGTTATGAACGAATCGTGACGCGCGGTTGGGACTTTTCTTTCTCTTTCTTTAATTTCACGACGACGGCGACGAGAGAGGATTGTGGTTGCGATTGGTATGGCGGGATCGTTGTTGCTAAATAACTATATAGCAATAATGATCGTAATAATTATAACAATAATAATAATAATAATAATAATAATAATAATAATGCGACGCAACGGTAGCCACACGATGCGTCGTCAACGATCAACTATGTTCGAACGACGGCGCGTCAACGATGGCCGCGAATAAGGTGTATTTCGAGGTGCGAGATGGGAAGCACTCGCGTTTGTTTTACGAGGAAAAGAACT
>NW_014555069.1:199792-296220 GCF_001313825.1 Dinoponera quadriceps | reverse complement strand
GGGGGGGGGGGGGGGGGGTAATGAGAGGCAACCAGCCGAATCCTTCTTTCGATAGGAAAATTCGTAGATGAGCAGCGCTGATTATAAAGTGCAATATTTCTTGCGAGAATAATGATGATAATTATATTATAATAATAGCAATAATATACGATAATATATATAATAGTTAATAATTATTAATAAAAATAATATATTTATATTAATATAATAATAATAATATAAACTAAATTTATAACATTCGCGGTTCTCTAGTATAAATTAAATGAAAAGACTTCGTCTGTAGGTATATTGTGCAGAAAGGTGTGGTGTTTATATACAAAATGTATTCGATTTTCGAAAACCACGTCAGTTAGGCACCTCGTGTTTTTGTTACCTCTAATTCACATCGGAACGACGCGAAGCCGGCGTTTTCCCATTGAGATCCATCGCGCGAGGAAGGGATAACCCTCCGCGATTTCGAATTCTTGTTCCGAACGAAACAAATATCTCTTCGAGAAATCGCTCGCCCTGCGCGCACGTTCCGATTTCCGCCTCTCATGTTATTTTTTCTCTCATCTCTCCCTTCTTACTCATCCACTCAATCACAAACGCACGCACACACATACACACACACACACACACACGCACGCACGCACGCACACACACACGCACGCACGCACGCACGCACATACTTATTCATTCATTCATTCATTCATTCATTCATTCATTCATTCATTCATTCATTCATTCACTCACTCACTCACTCACTCACTCACTCACTCACTCACTCACTCACTCACTCACCCACTCACACACTCACTCGCTCGCTCGCTCGCTCGTTCGCTCAATACACATACATACAGATAGATGAGCACTTACGCGCATTTACAGATACATTATCCGCGCATAATAGAATATTTTTAATAATAGTTATTAGGATTTCTATTGTGTGGGTGTTTGTAGAAGATACATATCACATTTTCGTTAAATGGTTAAGAATAATGACCGTACAAATGCACACCGCAAAGTTACTCCTCTCTGTTAAACAAGCTAAAGCGAATCTCTCATTTCCTCACCCTCGTTTTCTCTCCTCGTCATGACCCGTGTATGATAAATATATATATGTATATATTTATATAATTGTTAAATAAATTGTTAAATAAATATACACCTGTGTAACTATAAAAAAAGAAGAAGACAAAAGACAACCCTTAGTCCGCACACACGCGTTATCGCTCGTTCTAACGTGATGATACGTATATTTGTAACTTTTGCATATATTCAATGTAATAAATAGCTCGATACGACTATGTAATACAGCGCAATATGATACTAAAGTACCATACGGTTCGATACTGAAATGTATGACTGAAGAAGTTCATACAACGTAGTCAACCACATCAGTGAACCGTTTGTCTCTCATATCTTAAACATTAAAATTCTTCAATCTCAACGCGCCACGTATTGCCGAAAGATTAATTGATGATGGTATCCGCGAGGATATGTGCGTTATAAAGCGTTTCATACGTGCATGAAGACTAAAGGGAAGTCGATGAGCCTCGCGACGAGAAGAGATCGCTTTTTTCCGTCTGAGAAAAAGGGGAACGCTCATTGGCAACCGACGCGAGTTTTCCGAACGATTTGATCGTCGAAATATGTAATGTGTCTTTCTTTTCCTCAATATTCACACTCTAATATATAAAATATATCTGTATTCTCTTATTATTAGCATAACGTTACTCAGCATTACTTCATCCAGCTTGTTGTCGTCGTGTCATTGTCATCATCGTCATCGTCGTCGTAGTCATCAGCACGTTTTTATGCTCATTGCTTATTATCTTTCGAGACGCAACGTCACGCACACGTGTGCGCTCACAGCCACACCACTTTCCCTCATTATCTTTCAACCGGCACTATCTTGTCCTAGCTATCTTTCTCTCTTTCTCTCTTTCTTTTTCGCCCATACTGTCATTCTCTCCCGCCACTCATACCACATAGCCTAATCATTCTAATATGGAAGACGATCGAAGTTTATAAGAAGACACTCATTTATTCGCGCGATCGGGTAACCAGCCAACGCGAACAGAAACAGCGCGCTCCATTTTCGGATCTTCTTAGAGAGAAAATCTCAGTATTTATTATTTAGTCGCTCTTTGCAAATATATTTATAATATAATAATAATAATAATAATAATAATAATAATAATAATAATAATATAATAAAAAGAAGAACTTAAAACTCCTCTCAGTCTATTCATGAAAATTATCGGAAACGAAACCTTTTACTGTAGCGAGTATAGAGTGTCGTATTGGAAACGCGACACCCTGCATCTTCATCGCCAAACGTTTTCGCATCACACTGACGTAAAACAAGCGAAACTGGAAAAAACGCATCGCGAATTCACGCTGCGCCGAGAGATCGGGGCACGCGATACGTTACTTGCGATACGTTGAATGTTCAGCAAAGATCGAAAAACAAGAGCGACAAGAGCGGTCGCAATGACCGTAAAATGCATCTCGATTCGTAAACATTGTTTTACGGCAACTCTTATGCTTTTGCTGCAACCGACGCCATTCGCAGTGCGTTAATCGGTTTCACCCGGCTACCATTTTCTCTTACGCACTCCTTCTCCTCCCACCCACCCTACTTCTTATCCTCCTCCCTAACCCAACTCCCTTCTCCATCATTTTCTCTCTCTCTTTTACGCGCACATACACACAACACACACACACACACACACACACACTCTCTCTCTCTCTCTCGTTCGTTCGTTCGTTCGTTCGTTCGTTCGTTCACTCACTCGTCGACGGGAGTCCTCACTCCCGCCTCTCCTTTCACTCTCGAGACAACTTTCCCCACCTTTACTACTTCTTCAGAGAAGAAACTCGAAGAAACGTAACCGTACGCTTAACGTAATGTGTAACTGCGTTTTGGAATATTGCAACGTTTCACCTGCCCCGGATCGAGCGATACCGAGCCATCATACTCGCAAGCGGCTCCGAGAGATTCGACGAGACGAGAGATGTGCTGGAAGACAGGGGAACCGCGTGGACCGGAGGGCGTCGGGAGGGCGAGCCGAGTGAGATCAATGAACAACTTACTCGGAGAAGTCACGTTTCGGAATAAACTTGCGCCCGGTGCCCTTCATAGCCCCTCCTCGCAGCTCCCGTGTCCTCTCTCCCATCTCTCCCCCCGACCTCTGATTTCCTCGAGCCTAATAAACGAGTTTTAATAAACGGAACCCGGAGGCTCTTACCGGGCTGATTTCGCCTTTTCTGCTGGATTCGCGATCTTAAAGTTAATAGAATAAACAAGAGCAAAAGGAAAAGATAAGATGACAAGTGTACCGACAATAACGTAATTAATACATGAGAGATGTGCGACTATAACGGAGTAACATACATACATACATACATACATACATACATACATACATACATACATACATGCATACATACATACATATGTATGTATAGAAAAGGAAGGAAAAAAAAGTAAAGAGAAGAAGAGGCAATCTCGTTGGGGACGAGAGTTAAATATATATGCCGTTGAATGTCTATGTGTGCCTGCCTGACCTAGAAGTGTGACGCTTTTTAAATAACAAGCCGATGACTGGAAGCAGGGAGTCGCGCATTTTTGCACTCGCGCATGTGTGTGTATATACGTATGTATATATCTCTCTGTGCGTGTGTGTATGTGTGTGTGTGTGTGTGTAAAAATGAAAGTAAACCTTAGTAGTTCCGCCGACAGAGGAATCCGCTGCGCGGGGATTCGCTGTCGTCGCTCGTGTAAAAACACCATTTTCATCTCGAAATCGGCCTCCGCGAGAAAATCCCGTGCTGCCCACTTCCTGACGGATCGCGGCACTCTCGGCCGAGGCTCACCAACTCGCAAGAGCGAATCCCTTTCCTTCTTAGATCTTAAGGTTCTCGAAGTCTACGAGGGTGCCACTGATCCTGTTGAAGACCGGCAGCCTGGATTCCGCGTTGGGCGACAACGGGGAGGGCGTTCTAGGGACTACTTCTTCAGATCCAAGAGGGCTGCAGACGCTGTTGCGCGGACTCGGGCTCTGTCTAGTCGGGATCAGGCCGAAGTCTTGGCCGAAGCTGAACGGCGTCGTCGGTATGTTCGAACAGTTCGACTGGTTGCACTCGTCGCTGAAGAAGCTGGCCATGGAGTTGGTCGGGGACTGGCTCAGGCTGGAGGACGGCGAGACTGAATCGCCAGTGCTGCCGAGGGAGAAGGTTGGGCTGAGGTTGAGTGGTTTCGGCTTGCTCGCGCCGATCATCGCGTTGCTGCTCGACTGATGATGATGATGGGCGCCGTGGTGATGCTGCTGATGATGATGGTGGCTGGTGGCAAGGCTCAGCGACGATGTTCGCAACAACGGCGGCGGGTTGTAGCTGCCCACGTTGTTGGCTGCAACGGCGCTGCTGCTACCGAGGCTCAGCGAGTTCGCTCTCATGAGATTGGGCGTCGCGGCGGCGTTTTGATTCGCGGCGGCCGCCGCGGCAGCCACCTGCGGCGACGCGTTCATCTGTTCGAGCAGGCGCACACTGACGTTGTTGGCAGCGGCGGCGGCGACCGCGGCGTTCGCGGCACTGCCAACGGTGCTGTTGCCGACCGCGGCGGCAGCGGCAGCGGCCGCCGCCGCGCTCAACAGCGGGTTCAGACTGTTCAGGCTCATTATGTTCGGCTGCGTCGAAGCCAGCTGAGCGCTCACTTTCTGATTGTGTATGCGCGCCTCCTCGAAATTGTGAATGAAGTGGCATCGCGGCCCGTAAGGGCAGAAACCGGACGAATGGTAGGTGCGGCAAGGCTCGGTCTTGTACTTGGGATGGCGGGCGAGGTTGCGCAGCTCGGTGTAGCCGTGGGCGAACTGGCACTTGTCGCCGTACTTGCACGCGCCGCTCTCCTCGAACGGTCGGCAGAGCTCGGTCTTGTAGCGCGACGTCGGCTCGCTCACGCTGCGATCCAGTTTCCGGTGGTGCTCTATTAGCGAGGTCATCAGGGAGGTGTAGCTACGTCGTAGGGGCGCGTGCCCGTTGCCGGCGTTGTTGCCGCCGCCGCCCCCGGCAGAGTTCAATGTCGCCGCGGCCGACGGTGGCTCTTTCGCCTTTGTCGAGGCTGCGTTCTGAAAACAGAAAGAGAGAGAGACGGAGATTAGGCTTCCACGCGTGAGAAAGATAGGGATCCGCGATATCCGTTGGAGTACGTGCGCGCGCGCGCAATGCATCGACAGACTCGAGACGACGGGAAGAATGATAAAACCGCGATTCGCCAGCGATTCCGCGACGTCATCATGAGATGCGAGATAGCGCGTCGAGTGCGAGCTGACGACGACGGACGCGATCGCGCGGAAGAGCGAAGCGTGTCGTACGGTGGACGCGTTGCGATACTCTCTCTCACTTCTACCAGCGCTTATTACGATTTAGTTTTCCAGAGATTCGAAAGGTCAAGTTAGGAGCTTGCAACAATTCGTCGGATCGACGGTAATTTCAATCCGTTAATCATTTCGATCATTTCATTTCGTAATCACATCATGGATGCATAATCAAGTAATTACTTGAAAAGCGATAAAAAGTGATGGAAATATAGCTAAAGAAAAAACTCGATGAATCCTTGTAAGCATCTGATTCGAAATCTAACTTTGATGCGTTTTGCCTAGATCTTGCTTTTGCTTTATTTCTCAATAAAGTTTTTCAGTGGAAACGCGAGTCAACATAAATAACGTCTCTGAAATTCGAGTGAAAAATGATAAAGAATATAGTCATACGTTGACCGCGATATATCATGAATGTGATGTCCGGATCTCGATTAATAGAATTTCAGTTATATCGGATTGATCCGATCTATTTAATATTGTGATACTCGAGGACATTTCGAGCCTACGTGCTGAGTTTTCTCGATCAATAGCCGATAGTCTGACGTTTGTTATCGCAATTGGAATAGCCGAGAGTCTTTATCGATTAGTACAATCAGTAAAATAACACAGTATAACGCACAAAATGGGATCTTAGAACATGTTTCGAGCAACGAGTGTATCGCAAAGCCAACAGAGAGAATCTAATTCATAAGTCAATAATTTGTTTTTTCCTCTTTTTTCCCTTTCATCATTATCATTAGCGCGTCATCGATAGATAAGAAAATACAGAAAATAGATAACCGTAGTTATTATTTACTGTAGTTATCTATTATCTCGACTGATAATTAATTCTATGAAGAAGTAAATTCGTTATTTAATCCAGATTGTTTTATTAGTTGAACAAACAATTCTCTTAACTACATCTCGAAATCCTCCTCCTTTCCCCCTAAAATAACGATGTAACATACGATGTTCGTTCGGAATCGAGCAATCAGTGAATTCTTTTATCTTGAAAATATAAATTGAAATCACAGACAAACGTGAATACACAGAACTCGAAAGTTGAAACGATAATCGTGCAATACAAGCGTGGAAAATGTTAAGAAACAATAGCATTAGTGTGCAACCCTCAACAACATAAGTGTCAATATGTTAATCACTTTTTTCCAATGTTTGTACAATATTACGTACTGCTGACATGATAAATCACGTGTCGCCTAAGAGTCACGTGACTGAAAAAATAGCTCGAGCGAGGTGTGACGCATAGAAAATCTCGCATGGCGACAATAGCTGATTAAATAAAATCAGCGGAGCCAATTGACGTCAGACCGTGATGACTCATAAACTGCCGTCTTGAAGATATGAGAAAAAAATTAAGAGAAAAAAGAGACCGATTCAAATGCAGCTTCGAACGCGGGAACGCGTGCGTTCGCGCAACGTTCGACCAGCGCGCCATCAATTACAGAAAAGCTGTAGCTTAACTCCCACGCCTCTCGTATCGCGCGCGCGCACGATAACAATCATTATTGTTTAATAATAAACATCTCAGAGCGTAAATCTGCCTAGATGTTATCTCGCGGCATAGAGATAACGGCGGTGTAAACTACAGCCGAGCTTTTTAACCTTTGTATATCGCGCCGTAGACGATCGATACGGACGCGACTGATTATCGAAATTTTATCATCATGGTAGGAACGGTGAGGAAGGAGGGAGAGGAGACGGAGGAAGGGATCGACAACTCGAAATTACACACGGTAATTGTGCCCTCTATCGCGCCCCGTTACAATAGAGACGAGATCTCGCTGCTCGAGATATCGGCGGAAAAAACGAATGAATAGCGACGGCTCGTCAAACTCACACACACAGATCGGCTGTGTGTATCTTCAGATATTTATAACGGATGTCTCATCTAAAACAATTAAGGCCGTAGGAATCCGGAGGTACTCCTAGGCCGACCACGGAGGTTAAACGTCAGCTCAAAGATCAACGTTCAAAGGTCGATTATTACGCGTCCTTTTCCGACGCAGTCGCCGATTTCTTTAATCTTTTTTCTTCTCGCGTGTCATACGGGTGCCGAGCCGCTTACAGAATTGGATATTTTATTAATTAAAAAAAGTGTCACTATGTGAACAGTTGCGTTAAGAACGAACGTCATACGTTGGCGATATTGTCACACGGCGGTCGGTATTATTTCTGATGATTATTCCGTTTTCGTGAGCTTTGCGCGCCTCGTTACTTTGCTCCGATTTTATCGCTCGCGACCGAACGACGATAGCGTGGTTTATTGCCGCTTCAACGAACGGCAAACACATCGCGCGACGAGTATACACGCCGACGGCGACGGAGCAAGCTATCACCGAATTGCTGTGCTCATCGTCGGAGACGGCGCGTATTCATCGCGACTAATCGTCGGTCCTGTGGCGCGCCGGCCGGTGACGTACGCGGAGAAATCCGACGTTTTCTCGAGTGCGAGATCACTCGCGGAGCGAGTCTGGAAATTTCCACCAGCAGCACGTGCGCATACGTGCGGGACAAGCTTGTTTGTCTCTCGTATGTACGCGTGTGTGCGAACAGGAACGCACACACGTTCGCCGCACTCTTTCTCATAATTATTCCTTGGCAGTCACCACCACCACGTGTGTGTGTTTATCGTAAACGCACGATCGTCGATAATCGTTCGCACGTACATACTCACGCATACTCGCATACACACATACGCGTACTCGCGTGAATCCTCGCGACGCGCACAAATACGTCGCCAAAAATATATCGCGCGCGCTGCCACTCGCATTCTTCGTATGGGTATTATTTGCTTTCGTTCGTCGGTTGTAACGTCAAGGCAGATCCGCCCCACGGACTCCGCGAACGCTTCTCTCCTTCGCATACGCCAGCTTCCGAGGAACAATCGCGTATTGTTTCGTCGGAATACCAGATTCCGAGTATATTAGTCAATCTGTGCTATGGCATTTCATGTGCACTTTAAAGAAACACCGTTTTTTTTTTCTTTCTGCCATTCGCATTCACAGATTGAGCATCCGTCTGCTTTGCGAAATCGAAGTGATTGTCGACTATACGCGACGCGCGAGTCACGCCGCTCCGAATTATCGTTCTACCCTCAATAGTCATGACCACATAATTAATCAGCTTCCACGAATGTCTGACTTGTCGCGAGTCATATATCGCGCATCTCTCTAGAATAAAACGTGTAACGAGCAAATGAACGTGTATCACGTATTTTGTATTACTGACCGCGCGGCAGAAATTTAATTTTAAACTTGAAACGACAAATTTTCTTTCTTGATATATAAATTGTTGTGAACGAATCGCTAATTAAATCTCCAACATATGAATAAATGATAAAATCTCATTCTCTTTTTCTCCGAAACAACTTATAGAGAGAAAAAGAGATTGGATTTATAAAATATAAAAATGAATCAAATTTTTTATCTTAATATTGTATAATAAATCCAATAATAAACATCACCGTTTATTAATCCGTGATATAATTACCGAGAATTCAACATCAAACGTGATGAAATTAGATCAAAACGTTACGTTAAACGATTTAAAGTTATCCGAAAACAAATTCCTTCGCTATCGTATATATATCTTCGGTTTACACACACACACACACACACTCATACTGTTACACATTTATCTTTTGACGGTGTACATTTCTCGTAGCGCCGCGACCGTGGAGAGGAAAAGTGTCTGTGTATTGGTAATAGAATAAATAAACCGATTAGATTTTTCTATCTCATGGAAGCCTCGCCATCTCGTGAAAGCCGACGGTGGTATGGTATGGTTATACGTGCGAGCGACTGTTTCCTTCACGTAGCTGATGAATCATTCTAATGCGTTATGAAGCAGCAGAGTCGGTTCACTCCGAAAAAGCGCCGAGCGAACGCCGCGCGCACGCTTACGTTTCCTCGGAGATGGGCGTGCAATTTCGCGAATTTAATTTCTACACACGTTGTAAGCACGACACGTGGCGTTCCATTCATCCGTTTATTCGGCTGACGCCGAAACGTGAGGCCGAAATAAAAACGCCGTCTATTTTCAAACCTGCGCGCTGTAACATTCCAAGACTCGAAAGTTCTCGAGTATAGAGGAATGGAAAACACGTACCGTCGAGATACTGTGTTTCTTGCATGGGAATTTTATCATTTCACAGCGAATTTGATAATTTCTCAGGTGAAAATCTTCATTCCTATTTTTTTATGACACTTCAGCCGCATTTGTCGAGCTCCTTAGGATGGTGCGACTTAGCGTTTTGAAACGTGCAATTAACCCTTATCGGACGCTAGCTTTTTATGCGTGATTCTCACTAGATTGTAGCTAGTTTCGGTAAATATGTGAACTTGTCACCTCCTACGTGACGTATGACCGATAAGGGTTAATAATATTTATGTTGCGGCACATCGCAGCTTACGCTTCGTCCTATTCACGAAAAAAAGAAAGATTTTGCAGCTAATCATGGTTTAACTGGAAATGTTTTACTGCTGTAATTATGTAGCCAGTATTCATAGTCGGACCTCATATTTAAAACTATCTTGAGTTCATCTTCAAATGCTATACAGCGCATTTCATTGGTTACGAAACATCTAAAGATGAATTTAAGACGGTCTTAAATATAAGATCTGTCTATGAATATCGATTTAAAATTTTAGTTACTGCTGCTCGATATATAAGTGCCATACTTAATATATATATATTGCAGCTAAACTTATCCATGTGTTATAACGAAGATTTAGCCAATATATAGACACCTATAAGTGTAACTACAGTAGACATATGGTACCTATACACCTAGCAACAATAACTAAAGTAAAGCTTTTAATTAGCAGCGAATTTTTAACTATAGTAGCAAAACATTTTCAGCTAAACCATGATTAGCTGCGGTAGCAAATTCTTTTCTCCATCTTCGTATCCTTCAAGCGTTATTACACCGCTATTGAACAAAATGGCAATACATTCAATTTAATATGCCATCGGTTCGTCTTATTTACTCGCTCGCTTCTCGCACGCTTGATATTCACGTCGCGCCAGACGTATTCCGCGTATCGAATGTTGAACAATGACGATTATTTAACAGCCTCTATTTGCGGACTTCGATTCAGCAGTGGAAGACGTGTGGGTTCACAGTTTTGCGAAAGTGGCGTGATGGGCGCGCGACTCGCAACACGGACATATGATTCATGCGCGTTTATATCAGCCCGTTGGCAAGATTATTTTCAGTAACGGATGTATCTTTATCTTTGCGACGATCTTTAAATGACGATAACAACGGATTTTTAATAAAGGAACGACAATTCGCGAGTCTACCAAAATGCCAAATAAAAAAGGAGCGATAACGCGTATCGTTGTTTCGTCATTCTTATGCCAGTAATGCTTACGCAATTACAACAAATGATAAAAATGATTACCTTATGCGTATTTAAATAAAAAAATGAATATTCTAGAAAATAAAATACATAAGAAATTCAGCGTTTAAAATTCGTGCGTCATTACATGTGTGGCAACTCGCGAAGAGATACGTTTTTCACAATTAAACATTCTAGTAATCAGTGAGGTGTCCAAATAAAATAAGAAAAACATTTCTTTACGTTATCTTTAATGTGGAACAATTCGTGACTCAAGCGGGAGTTTTTATTGTTAAAACACATCATTATAAGTCGCAGCCTTTGATTGCTTTGCGTAGCGTACGGTACGGTGAGGGTTATAACTATAGAAACTCACGTCTAATAACTACGGGAGGAACGACATAACTGTAGAAATGTCGAAATCATGGCGCGAGAGACGTTAATGACGGCACGTGTCGAAGCAGTCTCTTCGTATGGGAATGACACGTGCTATTTCGAGAGAGAACGAACTGAACGCACGCGGATCCAATAGGTCAAAGGTAAGACCGACCCATCGCGTAGAGAAACTCTCGCGTCTCAGCGCAATTAACGTCTTGCATAATTTGATACGAACAAGAATCGACACGCCTTATCGTTCGATTGCCGAGGTATCTATCGATCGTAAATAAAAAATGCATACAATCGCAGCGTACAAAAATAATAAAGAGACGAGACAAGCGCTTTCACTTTTCTCCGGCAAAGATAAAAACGCACTCGAGAAGGATTAATAATAAACGCCGACACCCAAGGTCGATCGGCGGTGAAAGTAAAATTACGTCCGCGGCTAGAAATGTTAAGAGCAACGTCGACTATTTGTTTAAACAATGGCGCCGATATATAGACGCGATACGGAATGTAAGACTATTCTGTAAGGGTGAAAGTAAAAAAGGTAAGAAGAGAAATGGAGAATTATGGAAAATCGTAAAGTCAACGTTTCAAAGTGAAGATCATCAAATTTTACATGCGCAGGTAATCGAAATTAATTGCCGGTAATTTTTTCTTATTCAACCGGAGAACAGAACACGACCACATTCGGTCACCTCACGCGCGTTGAAGAAGAAACCGCAGTGCGCGTGCTCGCGGGTTAAGAACGTGGGTCCCGAAGGTCAAAGGTGAAAGTTACGAGAGAACGACGAGGCAGAAGAGGCCGATGTAGAGAGAAAGAAAGACGAAGTCAAGAACGAGCATGGCGCCGGCCGGTCGACCAGCTGAATGGAACAGCGGCGCTTCGCCGCGCACTGATTCTTACGTAATCGCAACCGGCACGGCGCGTCGCCTGGACTCCTAATTATCCTAATTACCTCGGCTGTTCGACTTAGAAACGACCTGATGCCCGCGCCGGATTCTCGCGCTGTCGATCGCCAGCTGCCTGCCCTTCGCCCGAAAACCGGAGGGTTTCCGTGTTTTCGTAATCGGCACGCCGAAAAAAGAAAGAAAGAAAAATGCCCCGCCTCTTCTCGCGTGTCTCGTTATCTCGATCGACCAACTCTTTACAGAAACAGTCGTTAACGCGACTTATTAGTAGGCCTTATTGCAGATTCGCTTGTCGTTATTCGCGCGTCCTCGTATAATTTTCCCCATGTTCGGATCCCTTAATGATGGAGTAACGCGCGTTCCTTTTATCAATTATCGAAGGAACGACCGTTTAATTACGGAGCGGCCTGCAACTTCTTAACACCCGGTAATAAGCTTTGTGTTCGAACAACGCTATCCGACAACGGCGATGACGACGACGACAACGACAACTGACCTTTCGATTGCACTTTCAACGGGCGGCAGCATACAACGTATTTGCACACGCAAATTGTACACGGTGATGGACTGAATGGCTGACGATTGAGATCAATTAAATCGATAACGATCGCCGACACGAGTGACGTTTGAAAGTAGACTCCGTTCTATCTTTCATGAATCTACTCAGATTTTAATGCGCGCTATTCATCTACAGGCAAATCGATATTTTATGCTCTTTAATCGAAGAACTAAATCTTTCTTTTTGTTTAACAAATATTGTCGATGTTAAGCTTCAGTTGCGAACTCTCACAAGAATTTGCGCTCAGCTCTATATCAACTCTATGCTTTCTCTCGAATTACATTAAATTATTAATACATAATTTTACTACATTTCTCAATGCCCCCGTTTATACCGACAAAACCATAAAGTAATAAATGGATTATTGTTTCTCCCTCGGTTTTTTTCGTTCTGCTCTACGCGCCTCTTCCTCCTCCTCGCTCATCGACGAGCGGACAAAAGAAATACAAGAGAACCGACGAACGTTTCGCTTTCCGGCTCAGAAGAGCGTGTCGCCCCTTGAGACTCTCCCGCACGGCTTTTCTTTTTTACGAGTTCCTCGCGTATAAAGCGTGCGAAGCGAAAACAAGTCGCGTTGCAGTCGCGAGAGATCGCGTCGCGAATTTCAGCGCCACGGACATCTAATACGCGGGGTGTCGCGTGATTTCTCCGAATTGCATTCTACAGTTGATAGTTGCAATGATGACTCGAGGTTTATATGTTCCGAGTGATGGAAAACTGGCAAAAGTGGGAGAAAATTTGACGAATTCATCTTATTCGTCTCAAAGTGTTATCTATCGGCGTTTAAGCGCCGCCGGAGTATTTCTCACTGGCGAATGAAAACTCAATGCACAAACTATCCGCGAAATCGTAGACAATCTCTCGCACGTTTTCGCGCTTATTTTGCGACGCAGGCGAGGTGGCTTTCGAAAAATACGGGAGATTTGCATTCGCCGATACGAGAAGTGCGGCGGTTTTCCACTCTACTTCCTCCATGAACCTTGTAACAAGACTGACTCCGATCAGGGTACACCGCGATATGAATAAGAGCAATATGAATCAGTGTGCGCTGCTCGCGGTAGCATGCGCACGCTAAGAGTCGTAAAGAAACCACACACGGAAACCGGAGTGGTGTGTGCGGCGCGCTACACAACAATGTAACTTCGCGCACGCGTAATTATCCCGCGCGCGAACGTGTCGTGTGCACAATAGCGAAAAGTGAAAGTACGTGAACTTTAATTTCTTCCCCTTTCCACCCACCCGTTGTCCGCTCCTTGTTCCCTCAGGGCGAGAAAAACATTCAGCGGAACCGAAGGCGAGGAAACGGGGGGAAAAGTGATCGCCGGGAAACTCCGGATGGGAAGCGGATCACGATTTATGCGTGAATTAATAATTGGGGATGTAATAATAGCATGTTACGCGGTGCCGAACGCGTAACTATGTTGCACACGTTGCAACGAAGCAGAAACGCACGAAGGGGACCGTCTTCGGCGTCGTAGCCTTGGCGAATCATTACCCGCGGCCAACAATGAGTTAAGGTTTAGAGATCCGCAATTATCTCGCGCGCTACCAACGCGTGTGCGTATCTCACAATAATGAAACGACGAAAGTACGTAATAAACGCCTCGGATTTTTTCGCCGAGAGCGAACGTGAATCATCGTGCGCGCGCGCGCGATCGCGAGAAAGGCACATTCGATCGGTCACCAGGATGATGCCGTTACGCTCTTCCACTGAATAATAAGACTTCGTCCGATGATTGTGCTTTTTCATTGAACCGGACGATGTCGCGCTTATTACTTGTGCAAATATTCCATTCCTTTAATTTTGCATATATGTTATTATTATCTTTATTAAGTATTGAATAGTAAGATGTGTCGATTTATAACATCAGATTAACGAGAGACTGGCGTACTCAAATGATGAGGCGACAGCTAATCACTGTTATATTATGCCTAACTGAAATATTTAATATAGATATAAATACATACAAATGTATAAAATATGAAAATTTAAGGCTGAAAGTCATATTAAATTGTATTTGAATGTATATTTAAATGCAAATATGTTTAGTAGTCGTAGACGGGAAAGAAACGAATGTTTTAGCGGAACGCACCGACAATGGAAGTGAATTGAAATATTTTATTACAATGTAACATTCTCGATCTCTGAAGTAAGATTGGAAGCGTGTTGTAAGGCATATACAGTAGGTGGAAGAATGCTTCACTTTTCAACGAGTTTCGCAACGCATCCGCATTCAACAAGAAACTTGTTTAAATAATTCTCGGAAAATAAATTTTCCGACTGGTTACCTAATATATTCTACGATTCACCGAAGTAAAAGTGTCGCAATCTCTCTTCTAATGTGTGTGTGCGTGCGTGTATATACCGTCAAACCGCCGTGCGTCTCGACGTTGGTTTAATTATACCCGCGGCCGCTGCCGTTTCCCAACGGAAATCTAAATAATTGTGATGACTAAACCACGATCACATTCATCCGCATTGCATGAAATCTCATGTTATCTCATGTAGAATATCGCCGACACAACGGCAAACAACGGCGATGACTAATGGGAATCGCTACTCACCTTCGAACTTTCCTCCTCGATCTAGAAACGCGCTCACTCGGCGGAATACTCGATTTAGCGGCTTTCCGCGAACTTTCCACGCGACGGCAAACATAGTCGGCCGGGGCAAGAATTCGCGCGTTTCACGCGAGAGATGTTTTCATTGTTATCAGCCTGGATTTAGGGAACAGCCGGTTTTTCATGTGGCGGTTTTCACATTTCGGTCATGCTTCAATCGGCTCATCGCGCCGCTTTTTTCTGCGTATTGCACCAACACCAGAGGCGAAACACCGCCGCTGCAACCGTCGACCGACTGTGTGACGCGAGAACAACTCCGAACTAGTCGTGGCGAATTCTACCGCGACGAGTGTCAGTGACTCGGTCGCCCACGCGTCCTTCGTGCAAAGAAATCGCATGGAAATTGACAGACCACCGGCGGAGTGCGTTGCACTCGCGCCGCAATTACGCAAGAAAATCGCGGAAAACGATAAAAATCGAAAACTGTGCGTCGGCGTACTTCTCTCTCGTCCGCGTTCCTCTAGAGTGCGAGGTTAATAGCAACATCGAAGAAGGAACGCGAAAATACGAGTCGTCGTGTTGAGCCTGTTATATTAAATATTGAAGAATTGCGGATTGAAAATTAGAATTTGTGACTAATCGGGACAGAGAACGAAGCAAGATCGAAATTAGCTTCGCATTTTTGTTCTGAGCACTAAATTGTATCATCATTTCTGGCGAAAAGCGTTTCCAACGCTATCGGACGTTATAATTTCTAAGATTTAAACGTTATGTGACTTTTGTCAGAAATTACATTACATTTTAGAGCAAAAAACTAAAAGTTTACTACATTTATTGTAGATTCGGTCTAAGGGCTTTCGCACACGAATTGCCGTAAACATAAGACGTAAAACTAGAATGAAAAATTAATCAGGATATTGTTTTAGGTTTGTGTACTCTATAAAATGATCGTGTAATTAGGATTCAGACTGAGTAACTAGTATTTCAACCGATCGAATCTTAGTTACATCTGTTTCTGACCTGATTTACAGTCAGAGAGAAAGAGAGAGAGAGAGAGAGAGAGTTCTATCTTTACAAATCTAGAGTATATAAATCTAAAATACTTAAAATTTACGTCTTATGTTTACGGCAATTCGTGTGCACTGAGAGAAATTATAGTTATTTTCGGTGCCAATAATCTTGTTATAGTTAGTACAATTTTAACTACAAAAATAATAGTAACAACATGCATGTAAAGTTATTATCACTAATACTATATTAACCTTTTGTGGAAAATCGGTTTTCCTGATTGTAATTCTTTTACTATGATGATTATAGTTAGAAATACTAAATATATTTCTTTCAGTATGCGAAAGTGTTAAAACTACGGCGCGATAAAGTCAATTTCCGCGGTGCACGTCGGTATGCGTCTCGGAGGTGACTTCATCGATGAATTAGTGTTGCCCGCCCGGCGTTTTCCGTTTACAATAGACTATCTGTTGCTCTTTGTTGTTCGCACTTAGCACATGCGGAATCCCTCGATTCGTCTTGCAATCGAACGGAAATAGCTTGTCGCGGGACGCTCTCGCATTTTCGCCTCGCTCGAGTCGACAGCTCTCTCAGTGAACAGCTTTCTCCAACAGTGGAGATAATTATGCCGATTCGTAGGTGCCAAGCTCGCGAATGGAATCACCGCGACAAGGCGGCGCATAGACCACGCGGCGGTTGTTGACACTGTCATCATGGGTCAGTCACGGTTCAGTCGGCCACGACTGCGTGCATACGGCGAGGCCGATTTGTATGTAAGGGCGCGCCGCCGGCTCTAGGCTGAGTGAAGCTGCTGCGACGCTCGTGAAATATGTTGCAGTTACCGCCAGCGATATACAATCGTCGAGAGATTATAATTCATGACGAGACAATATGGGCCGGCTTGGTTTAAAACCGCGCGGCACCGTCGTAAACAACGCTCCTAAAGCTACGCCGTGGAATTCGTGGTCTCCGTGTTACGTTTTCGATACGCTGCTTATGCGCAGCCGTGACACGTTATTTCAGCGTTATCTGTTATTTTAATCCATAAGAGCGCGGATAGACACGCTACTAATAGGTATATCCGACGAGGTCGATTCGCATCTCGCGTTCCATCACGATTCTCGCGCGATGTGCGCGTGAAAGTACATCCAGACCAAGCGGACGAGCGCGAACATCTGCGATCATGTTTAAAAAATGAGCGCGGACAAACATGCTTTCTTTGATGTGTGACACGAGATCCAACGCATTCGTTGATGTTTGTTCCTGGCGCGTTCGGACTTACGGCGCCGTCCACACTTATTTTTCCGATTCGCTCGCAGATATTCATTCATACTCGTTCGCTTGGTCTGGGTTCACTTTAATAGTGTGAAAGATTGTCTACATTGGAAGTAAGCAGTAATAAGTAAGGTATTAACTGGCAGTAAAGCAAAAAAGGGTAGTAAAAAATGGGAATGAATCATTTCGTTTACGACCGATATTACGCTTTAGGATCGATTCAGATTATATAACACGGACCGTCACATTCCAGCAACGACACGTACCGGTACGACAAAACATTAAAATATGCGTTTCAATGAAACTGTCTACACTAACCAACACGGATCTGCACCGTTCCGGCAACGATATGTATCGACACCGACCGCATTCTCACAAAGAATATTTTATAATTGGTGTCGGTACGTGGTAGCCTGCCAATTTGAATCAATAAACGTCAGAGAACAACGTATTTTGTTTTCGTAACGTAGGTTCAATCAATTTTAACAAATCATAAAATTTGTCATACTCATAAAAATTGTCATTGTATATTCCATTAAGTCTTTGAACAATGTCCGACGCTCTCTTTTAAATTTCCTTTATTTTATTTAATATTGGATGTATTCATATTCGATTTCTTCACTTTTTTTACTTTGGCTTCGTCTTCGTCTGGCTATCAGAACCAATTCTTCATCGCTAGATAATCCCATCCATTATGACCGTTCAATTGCCGGACACTTGCAGAAGCATCTGAACATACGCATCATTTTGTCGTACCAGTGCTCGGTCATAAAACGGTTGCAACATTTTTTCCTTATGTACTTCAGAACGCGCAAAAAATACGACGAAGCGAACCTACGATTCAGGAACATGCGCAATAAAATAGCCAGACAGCTGTCAAAATTAGATATGTATATATCAAAATTATATGTGTATATGTAATTCTGACAACTGTCTCACTACCTACTGCGCATGTTCGTAAATATAGGTTCGCTTCGTCATATTTTTTTGTGTGTTCCGAAACACGTAAAAAAAAAAAAAAAAACAGTTGCAACCGTCTTGTGACCGACTGTACGTGTCGTTGCCGGGACGTGACGGTCCATACTCTTCTTACTCCGCAGTCTACCTCCAATGTAGACGGTCCTTAAGTCGACTCGGCGGGAAGACTCCGCCAGCGAATTCGCGAACGTCAATGAAGAACGCTCGAGCGTCTCGAGAGGTGGCAACTTTCGAAGTTGAGATTTCTGACATTCCCGACGGCTACACTTTACATATTTCGTTGTATCGCGAGGTTCAGCGGGGTTATCGCGTATAAGCCCGAGTAAGTAAATTTATAATCACCGTGCGGAGCGTACGTTCCGCGGGAATTACCGGTCTCGACAATGTACAACGTGCTAGTCAGCGGCTACGGCCGAGTCACGGTTGAATAATCGCCAAACCGGCGACATTTTTCCTTTACCGCGTGCCTGCGCGCACTCGCGCGGATAAGGCTTAATTGCTCGCGAAATACATCGCCGTGTGATTCAGTCTGATCGGCGTATCGCACTAATGACTTCAAGGTGCATTAAATCGATGCATGCAGCAGCGAACCTCCCCGTCCGAGCGACCTACGCGAAGCCTGTGTGTCTCCTTCGCGCAATTAGCGGCGAAAAAAAGCGGACACGGTACGTTCTCTCTTTGCTTGGCGTATTCCATCGTTTTTCCCGCGACTCTCGTTATTGTAAGTGGACAAAATAATAGAAACGTCATCGTGCGCAAAATCGAGCTCGTCTTTCTCGTGTGAATTGCATCGGGAAGTGGAAAATGTTTTTCCACTGGAATCTAATCGAGTTCTAAATCGTTCGCAGCTCATATTATAGATATTCAGCGATTAATTGCGCCTTTTTATCGAGAGAAATACGCGATACGACACGCATGAGATAAATGAAGGTGTTTTTCATCGGCAGCTCGAAAGATATAATCTTGCCGAGTTCTATCGCAGATATCGAGAATTTGTCCGCTTTGCAAAAACATGGCTTGTGACTCAGTCGAGACTGAAAAACTACTACGCGCGCGACCGACAATGTCCAGAGCAAGATAGACGAGGAGAAGTGCAAAGAGAGAGGATCCGGCATACATAAGTCTCCGTGCATCGTACGGCAAATTCAATTAGTCTTTGTGAGATCGTATCGTATGCAAATTAATCGGGTTTTAAGCGACTACCACATTCCCGGCTTCGAGATATTCGAGGCGCGTGCGGTGCGGATCGTGCGCGTCATGCACGATGAAAACAACACTCTTTTCGCGGATCTCCTGCTGCGGCGGCTCGATTCACACCGGTGTCGCGCTTGTGGCGAAAACGAACATGCTTCGGCGTCGAGAGACAATACGAAGAAGAATACGTGGTGCGTCCGCCGTAACGACGTGTTGATCGACGTGCCGATGCTACACGGCGCTAAATTTACTCGCGAGAACCACGCTGGGAAGCTACCGAATACACACACACACTCGGCCGTGTCGGTTATCGCAATTAGTTTTGACGAGCGAACAACCAATGAAAGCAGATGATGCGACTTGAGGTCCGCATTCATGCGTCTATTCGAGTCGTCGAGCAGCAAAGTGGCATGACTCAAGTTTAACTCGATTTTAACGAGTGCGATACTTTCATTAGGCAAAAATCGCGATTATCTCCTCGGCCGAACATGCTGGCGGAATTTCGCGTTTTCCTCGCGTGCTGCTTTCCCGCGTTTAATCGCGCGCCTCGCGAATTAAAGCGCGTAAATGAAAAAAAATCTGTTTCCCAGCCGTTTCGTCGTTTAGTTCATAAGGAACAGTTTAAACGGTTCACTACCTCGTTCTAGATCGTAGCGCTGGCTATAATGCGGGAAATAAAGATTCGATTAACAGCGGTTAGCTTCAATCTACGTTGGTGAAATCGCCGTTTGCTCCTTTAGGGTAACAGCGCCCAGCGTTAAATGCGGTTACGTTCTAATGAACGGCGCATATCGACGTGATTCCACTCTAACGTAGCTCCGAAAACTCAGCGTGTGATCTTGTCACGGATTCGTAAAAAGTTTTTAATATATCGGTACAATTGATAATTAATATTGGAAAAATCGGTGTAATTTTGACGAGTTTATTTCCAATTTAAGAACTATAAAAGTTGTATTATTAAAAGAACAACATCACAATAATTATCAGATAAACATTTCCTCAATAAGAACGTCGTTAGTTCACAATGTGTTAGTCGCCAACAACGATAATCAACGTTTTTGATAATCGGTAATTAATGAAATGTTCCAAGGTGCGCGTGCGATCCAGGAATGAACGGTGGCGCGCGATACATACCGGCGTCGTATACAGCACGATGAGACACGCGCGGATGATGTATGAATATACTAAAATACGCGAATGCGGGGCCTCGGCTGCTCGTAAAACACGACGCGTGATTCAGGCGTCGGCCGCGTGACCGCGAAGACTTTCCTGTGCGTAAAGACGCGCGCACACGTGCGTTTACGAGCGGGTGACGTGCATACACAATGCGTGGGGACGCATACGGCGCGCGCGTGTGTATGCATGTGTGTTGCGGTACGTGTGCGTACGTTTATGTTCCAGGGGAAGGGTGAGCTGTTTTCATGCCGGTTCCCCGGGTTTCTTTGTCTCTCGCGTCTTTTGCCGTTCCTTTCTCTCTCTCTCTCTCTCTCTCCCTGCTCTCTTCCCTTCTCCGTGACCTCTCGCGCTCTCTCCTACACGTTCTTCCCCACTTTGCTCTCTTTCGCAGAAAACCGAGGAGGAAAGAACGTGGGAGACTTTCGGGCAGCATTCCGTGGTTTTTCATTCTCGTCGCACGACGCACGACACGAAGACACCGCGTCATTACGTGATCGAGTTAGATTGGTCGGGAAAAAAAGTAAGGCCAACCAAGAATCATGCAGAATCACTATGAAGATTGGTCACAGTTCACGTATGGATCCACGTTTAAATTGGCAAAAAATTTTTCTTCGCTTCATCGATATGAAGAAAAAAAGGATGGTTAAACATTTCACGACTATTTTACTACAAAAAATATAGCCTTGACATAACGATGAAAAAAAGTTTAACTCGAAATCATGAACAAAAGAACTTGTTTGTCAGCGAAGAATAATGAAACGCTGACGTGTGTAACGGTCGAACCCGTAGACAAGACGGTTTTCAATTATTTCCGAAGGTCTTTCGCAGCGGAAAAATGACCGGATTGCTGTATATCGCTGGTATCACGAAACGAATTAACGGTAATATCGCGCTTCCGGCATCGCGGTGAGACGCAGAAAATAACGCGCTTCCAATCACGCGCGATCTTACGAACCATGCGAGTTTCGTCTCGAAAGTCAGAGGCCGTTTCCGTTTCGCGTCCATATGTGCCGTTCATGTGATCTTTATCGCCCACAAAACTCTTTGAGCGCAATAATCGGGATTTTATTTTTGCTTTAGGCCCGTGAAAGGAAATACGTCTCTTTATTCGCGCGTAAATCGGCGCAGCGCCTACATTTAAGCACAGTGTAGAGTTTCAATTCATCAATTATTACGATTCAGTCATGACAAATGAAGCTGATTTACACCGCCTAGTGAAGTGAGTCCCGCCTGCGTAATGGCTTTCCGATTTCCGCTAACAAGCTTGCGATTTCACGGGTCCAGCTTATTTTCGACGCTTCATTTCTATGGCCGAATGTCGTTCATTACGTCATAATCGTGACTGTTTTGATATCATTGACGTAATAATCGGCTAATAAACAAACGCGCTGTTTGGCCGTCGTCTTATCTTTCATGTTGCGTAATCCAAGCGAAAAAAAAACCCCGAAAACATTGTCTGGACTGTGACTTGCAGTGTCTCGATTCTTCCAGAACGCTAAATTTGCTTCACGCTCCGTTCGGCTTAGGGTCGGCTTAGGGTTCGAATTATATTTGATTCTCGTGTTATGCAACAACCGTTCGCTTTTAACCCTTATCGGACGCTAGCTTTTTATGCGTGATTCTCACTAGGTTGTAGCTGGTTTCGGTAAATATGCGAACTTGTCGTGACGTACGACTGCAGCGACGAAGTATTGTTGTCACGTGAGAGGTGACTCACGGCCGATAAGGGTTAACTAATTCCTTCGGTCGATCAATCGTTCTCTCATTCTCACCGTTTGCTCTTCGTTAAACAGTTAAAAAGTGGCGCGCGGTGTCGAAACAGCTTCTGGAATACTTGGAAAACGCATCGCGTATCAATTTCGGTCGAAATCGGAGACGACAGGAAATATACTGCGGCAAGAAATATGAGCGCTCCCGTCGAGTCACCGAATTCGCACGGTCGCGGGTTTTTCCGCTCGGATTGTGACCACGTATCATCCGAACACGCGATTCAGGTGAATGTTAAAGTCCGCTGCGCAGTTTAAAATTGTAAGCGGATCGCACGTCGTCGAACGAGCGGCTCGTATTATTATTTACTGCGCTATTCCGACATTACTCGGCGTCTGGAAGATAAACCGCGCCGATAAAACGCGACGCTCTCGGCGAAATAATAGCTGCTCGCGGAGATACGAAAGCGCGCGTGAGAGATTAGCAATTAGCAACTTTAATCAAGAAGAAAGTATGACGGCTGTAACACGAGGAAATTTCTCTGACGTGGAAATTGTTCCTTCCCTGTTCCTAATTGAGTCGCGTGTTACTCTGGCGCGCGCAGAGTTAACTCGATTTATCGCGGCATCGAAATCGAAGAAATGAATCTCATGCTGTCGGAGGTTTCGTTGTGCGTCGTGATGGATTTTAATTACTTTATAACAATGCACCGGCCACTATTCCTTCGGATTCGTGATGCACATATTCTATTTTTTATTAAATATACCAAGTTGCGCACATTCGACGACTTGAAGTTCAAAATTAAAGTTTCCCACGCGTGTGACGCACCTTTCGCTGTGTACGTGAGATGGTGTCTGATATCATTTTCAATAAAGGAACGTATATTCAGATCAAATCTTCTATTTTAATAGGTTTCAGATATCAATTTTCACACCGAGAGCAACGGCGCGCACATCTCTCTCTCTCTCTCTCTCCCTCTCTTTCTCTTGACGTCAATTAAAAAAAAAATATTTTATTGTTCGCAATAATGCAACGATAATTAATCACGGTTCGTTAAAGACATATATATTTCCTTTTTTTTCTATGCTTTCATTCACACCTTCGCGACGTCTACATTAATAACTACCACGTACGAATCGTAATCGACACACCTCGTCGTTTGGGCGCGAGCGGAAACAAAACCGCCTGGAAAACCGGTCCCAGATTTTTTCTAGAGCGTGACGCGTTCATGAGCTGCCGAAACAGCCTTGATTGGAAACTTCGAGAATCCTCGCGTAAATCAGATGTGAAAGTGAAATCGAGAGTCGTCGAAAAGCGGCTGCGTGGACATTGCAGCACCTCCTTCTTGGCACTCTCGCTTTCTCGTACGAGAAACGGACTTTGAGCCTCTGAGATACATTACTGCGATGTTATTAGGTTTAACGATAATACCGCGCATATGGAACACTACGAACGACAAATGATTCTAATTTGTAAACTGTACTTTTCTTTCACTTCATCGAATAAGGCAGTAGACTGGCTCCACTTCATATTTCTGTCTGAGATATTACGTCACGTCGAAATAATTGAGATCACTTTTACCGACACACGCGATCCGATTCCGCCCTTTGTAAAGGGCAGCTGGATATTTTTCGATTTCACAATACACTGGATTATCGCGTAAAACGGAAATTGATTATTACGTTGCGCAACGTCGACAATATCGACGTAAACACGAGAGACGTTTGACGCGGCGCGATTTCTCGAGATTATCTCGAACCGCGAAAGGTTAACGCGACGTTCGGAGAACGCCGAAGAGAGCGAGCGGCGCGGTAAGTGCAAGGTGCGCGGAAATGGCCCATGTCCTTCCTTTTGCGTGTCTTTTGTCCTCACAGTTTCTTTTCATGAATATGGGAAAGGGACTAGCGAACTTTTGACGCGGAAAGGAGAACCCGTTGCACCGTACCGCCATTCATGCAATCTTCCACGAATTTAAGGACAACGAATAAAGCATTTTTCTATTTTTTACAATACTGCTTTTGTTAAAAAACGCTGCAAACCGTGAATATCCGCAGTCACGATGGTGTGAAATGGTGTGAGATTCAAGAGCGTTCAGGTACGAATATCAATGCGATATTCAGATTACACTAATTTTGGTGAATCCCAAGTTCTTTTCAATACGTACTTTCAGTATGTTCGCACGTGCTTATTTAGAAGATTAAATTACCTTCGACGTTTATACGAGAGACAGATTCGTAAAAGATGGAACGAAGAGAAAGGTTTATATCTCTATAGCTTACTGCTGCAAAATATCGTCTTCAATGAAGTTATATACAAAGACATGCGATTTCAGTGAATTCTTTCGTAAAGAATCCGACGCATCCACCCAATCTGTGTGGCGATTGTAATATTTTGCTTATAACAATCGAACCATCATCGTTCAAATCCTCCCGCGCAACAACATTCTTCCCATATTTCTGCACCGTGAGAGAGAAAGAAGCGATCAACCAATACCGAATTTCGTCAAGCACCTAAACACAACCAGGATCGCACAAAAATCCCTCGTAAAACCGGCCGAACCTGCTCACAAAGCCTTGCGAAAAAGAAGTTTCACGCGGCGAATCGCAATAAGAACGAGCGAAGTCTTTTCGCGCGCGTGCACGTCATCATCCTTTTGTGGAAGGCGGCTCTTTTCAAAAATATGAGAGAATTTGCGACGAAAGGAGGGAAAGGTTTCGAGAAACACAAAAGACCAATGCCCGTTAGTACGTGTTACGGCACTGGTGCCGAGACTCGGCCAGTACGGGAGGCAACGTGCACAAAGAGAGAGGGGGCCCCGATTTCCCCCTTTCCGTCTCCCAGTCCCCCTCCGTGAGTATTCTTTCATTCCCTCGGTCGCTCCTTAGGCACAGGCGAACCTGAAGCAACAGGTTCCTACGCCCCTTCTTCGTGGCTCGCGTTTACCGAGCGGCTTTTTGTTGCCGCTGCCGGTACTGGCTGGGCACGTTGCTCGCTCGGGGCGAGGTTTCCACTTTTAGAAAAATTCAGAGGATTGCATCGGAGCGCGAGCACGCGTCTCTACCTTTCGCTCTCTTTCTCTCTCGCAAGAGGGTGTCGAGAAATACCGGACGGATAAACTTTATCCGTTTTGCAAAAATCCGCCTCTCGAGTGTCAAGTGTGAAAACTTGATTTTGTTTCCTTGTAATTTTATACTTGCGCTGCATCGGTTATTCTCATCTTTAGTATCCACCGAATTGCGCGAGGGACACAACTTCGATTTTGACTGCACTCCCGGCCGACAAATATCGAAAGTCGAAAGTCCACCCGATCGAACGAGTTTCGAAATCGAGCCGAAGAGAAATTGCCGAGGAAAGTTACGGCGCGATTATCGTCTAAAAGGGAGAAAAAAAGAGAGATGTTCGTTGAAAGTGAAGTACGAATCGTGCAATTGAGAGGAAAAGGAAGCGGCGAATATATCTCAACCCTCCCCCCTCCACGTTCGCGAAATTGATCCTTTATAAACCGGCGGTGCGAGAAATCTATTTCTTCGCATTCTTCGGTTCTAACAAATTCCCTAAACTACATACAATAACAAAAAAGCGTGTTTTACGCTAACGGTCATATTTTTTATCAGCGCGATTCAGCGATTTGAACGATAAATTAACCGCAGACGTTATTAAATATTTTTCAACTACAACGCTCGTTTCGTCACCTTTTCACGAGAAATATCAATCATTTTCAACGGTAGCGATATCTTTCTTCCTAACATTTGTCAGAAGAAAGAAGAGGACAATAATATAATAATGCAATTTTTATTTTCATTCGGGAATATATATGCGTTACGTCGTCATGTGCGATACTTAATTACTTTTTCAAGACGTTGCTTTCCAAAGAGCTCTTCTTTCCACCGTTTCTTTTAAAATTCGCGTATGCTTAACCACGTCAGCCACGAACGCATAATAATAAGACGGGAAATGACAAGTGAACCGCCTCGCAGTGGAAGACTCATACCGGAAGTCGTATGATACACACACGCGTGCGCTCGCGCGACGCATAATTACGATGAAGACGGAGACGCGCAGTGACATGTGAGCACGCATGTTTTCAGAAACAACGTTCGCGGTTTACGTGCCAATATCGTCGCGAATCCGAAAATCTTTTCGCCTTTTCCGTTTCGCGTGCTTATTCGAGATATATGAGAATCATCTGCCGGAAATCTCACCGACTGCGAGAAAGAATTGGCGGATCGATTCGTCGTTATCGAGATTAGTAGTTTATGCAAAATATGTGTACCTATTATTATACGTTACAGGTTGAGTAAAAATATCAGTGCCGAAGTGTCGTCGTCGTTTGGTTCGCTTAGAACTCTCCATCTGTGTCAGCCACGACAGCGATAACGCATAGGCGATATATCGCGTCGTACACACGTAGGAAAAAAGACGGTTTCGCAATGTCTTTGGGTGAAGCAACCTCGTATCCTTGTATTATTCACTGTAATGGACGAGGGAAGGATAAACAACGGATGAAAATGATGTTTACGGAGAGATCGCAATCGTTCCTTTCGCAATACACGCTGTATTCTCGATAATTGAATATTAAGTGATGTATGACATACGAGTATGCATGAAACACGTCTGAAAATCGTTATATCTTTAATTACTTCATTTCTATTGTCGTGTTTTTATTTATGCGCCATTTTATAAATGGAATCTACTTTCATTCTTATTCAGCTCTCTTACTTTATTTGTGCAATAATCCTGCGTTAGCATAAAATTACTTAAAAATCCTTTTATTTCTTTTACTCTATTAAATATAAATTGTATCTTAATATATAAATTATGTATCTGTGGATAATCATTACTATAAACTGTAGATATATAATTACATATATCTGTAATTAACATTTTATTACTTATTACATAATGGCAATAACAGACGGATAATCTAATAGTGGTTATCTTTTGATAACTGCCGATTTATGACAAAATAACGACAAAAGAAATTCGTAATAATATACGAACAATTTATTATGTGACTCATGGTAGACAGATTACGTACAATAAAACCATAGTATAGTGAACGATCCTGTCAGGCATTTGCCTGGAGGTCGCCACAAAAGGCGTAAGTAAATATGCAAAACCACGTTACAAACACGTGAGGACAGATCAGTTAGGTTCTGTCTAGAACACAAAAATAAATAAAAGATCGGAAACGATTTCGATCCGACATGTACGACACAGAGATTTAGATTTCTAATGTAAATAGTAACTGTTTAACAACGGTACACACACACACACTTACTCTTCGCAAAATTCCTAATCTATTATGCATCTAGGTTGGTAAGTTTACTGGAAATTTATACGATGAGTAATCGAAGTATCTTTACAGTATATTTTAGGATTGACCTAAACCGAAAGAGGAAACCATTGCCATAAAATTTCCATCAGAATATATCGTTTTCGCTTGTGATAATATATTGAACAACAACATATTGTGGTAATATTTCTCATCTCGTGCAAAATTCTCACACAGAATGGACTAAGTAAACACATTTTTTTTTCTTATTCATTGTATATATTTCGGTTTGTGATCTTCAATCGTTTTAGGAGTCATACAAATAAATATTGAGAATATCTTCGAATAAAAGAATCATTGCGAAAATTGATACGATTCGTTCTAAATTATTCGTTTCAAATGTATTACGTAGTCGGTTGTGTATGAGAAGAGAGAATCATCATCAATATGTGAAAAATAGCGCCATATGCTGTCAAAACAACATTACCCACCGTTGTTGCATGTGTCTCCTTATTACAATTAGGGTGTGTACAACTCATATTGTTCGTTAACAACGGCTTGTTAAACACTGTCACTTAGAAACTGTCAATTGAAACGTCACAAAATTATCGATCAAGAATTCCGTAATCGAGAACGTTCGTGAGCAGTTAGTTATTTTCTTCATAGCAATGTCGGGGACAGGATGAATGTCGTCATTCGAAGGTTGCGAGCGTACTGAACGCTCGCAGGCAAATAATGAGAGCGTCTATCGGCGCTCTCGGCTTATTCCTTGAGAAACCGAAGACCGGCCGGCAAGCGTCTTTCGGCAGTGAAAGTGTCAATGTCTTCGCGCTCGTATCCGTTAAACATTCGTGTTTTCTTGCCAGTGCGTATCGACAGGGAAATGTCAAGTATGGAGTTTAATAAAAATCTACTTTTTGTCCCTCTATCGACCACAGAAACGGAACGGACGGTTGGAACGAAATAGCCAGAACGCAAACGAGAATGTGCGTTTGTTAATCCAACGCGCACCAACACACATGTACTGCGCGCGAACGTGCGAGTGCAAGCGGTACCACCAAGTACCAGCGCGATTCCGCTGGTCGCCGAGCGCACGAATTCTCGTCGAGCCACGCTTCTTCGTAGAGAATCCAAGACGAAACACGGAAACAATACCGCCAAAAGCGAAAGCACAGTCGTGATCAGTAAAGAAACGCATCATCGAAGATTGCGACCGTGCGGGTAGAAATGGACATTGAAAGGCTCCGTGTTAAATATCAATCTTTCTGTATCCCTCATAGAAAAAATAATGCTCACAATTAAAACCTAATTCTCACATTGAGAGAAAAATATAGTTATTTTCGGGGACAATAATATCTTTTTTTTTTCATTTTACCACAAAAATAGTCAAGAGAACTATTTTTCTAGTAAGTGTTACCATAGTATCAATGATAATAATTTTATATATTTTATATGTTTCTTCTATTTTGCGGTTAAAATAAAAAAAGAATATTGGTGTCTCTCCGAAAATAACTATATTTTTTTCTCGGTACACGGGTAAAAATTAGCTGTCCATATGATACAACTGAAATTTAGTTAACCTAGATAATTCTTTTTGTCTCCATACCTACCTAATTTTTAGCTCTCATAGCTAAAAGCTAGATCTGGTAAATAAATTTCAGTTGTATTATATGGACAGCTAATTCCTTTTTTCCGTGCTGATAATACTTTGAACACGCCGTGTATAAAATAACTCGAATTAATATGCTTAATTTATCTCTGTATTACGTTATATATAGACAACTGAGTTGTTGATTCTTGCAAAAGCGAAATACGACGCACCGTTCGAAAAACCTTGAGAAACTAAGTAATGTAAAGTTAATAAATAATTGTATGATAAATGGATCGTATGTCAAAAACGCAGGAATTACAATAGCCTATCATTTTGAATACAACGGAGCCGGGTGAGTCACGTGTCAAATTGAACTGTGACTTGTATATCTTTAATCAGACAACGGAGACTGGCATGACGATTTCCGTTGTTTTTCTTTCTACAGTAAAATAAATTACAAAGTTAGTTACTGTTTATACAACAATATGTTGTTCTCTGTTCAAATTTAGAGTTCAAGTGCAAATGATCGTAATCGAATTTTGCTACGCTGCCAGCGAGTGTGTCGGAAGTGATCCTCGGACAATTCACTATGTAACGTAAATTAAAAATTGGAAATATCTTTTCCGATATATTTATAAACAGTGATATTAATAACATCACACCAACATATCCACTAATTAGTATTCATAGTTTAATGAAATTCAACAAAATGATAAAATACAATATTTATCTGCGTATATGACAAAAATATATTTGAAATATATAAGTATCTCCAATCATCCCGCCATTAGTAAAGTATACACAGGCGAAGCCTTCGTCGGTCGCTCGATTCGCCTGACGGTACACGGTCGATATCGGAGCGTCAGCAAATATCGATATCGCTCGACCACGCCGCGTTTCCTCTCGAATCCACGGGTGCGTCGTGAGACTCGGTGAGAGACTCAGCCAGGGAGACTAGATCGCATCACACAGAGAAACTCGCGTCGGAAGAGAAAAGAGAGTGTTGTGCCTGGTTCTCTCTAAGGTGAGAGTCTCCCTTAGCTCGACTCGCGACGGCCTTTTAAGCTGGATACACACTGAGCGTATGAACAACGAACGAACAACGAATGTGTAATATGAATGCGTATATTCGCATTTAAACACGTACGAACTTTCTTTTACAAACCATTTTATGAACAAATCGAAACGTTTTGTTCGGATTCATTATAACGCACACATTTTCCAAATTGTAACAACGAAAACTTGCACTCGTTGTTCGTTCGCTCAGTGTGTACTCGGCTTTATTTACATCGCGCGCGATGTTCCCGCGCGACCGTCCGAATGATAAAGGCCTTTCGACTTATCGATGCGAAACAGAGAATTTGTCGGCTTGACTAGCAACGATTACGAACCACGTACGACCGAGAGGCAGTTTCGATTATTAAGAAATCTAATGTCATTAACGCGTATTCATTTTTATATCTTATCCAAATCGAAACCTGTTTACAGATTGACGACGACTTCTGCATGAGGATTTATGCGAATCCTTTGTGAAGTTAATCATACAGGTCGAAAGTGCTTCTTTTATTCTTTTTTAGATTATATTACTTACGCATATATTAGATAAACTAGCAATAAATTCACGAATAATCACTTTAACCAGTCACGGAGCTATTGAGAAAAAACTTCAGTTAATGAGGATGACAAAGATTTCGAAAATATTGCTGTGTTGTATCGTATCGCAACTTGACTCGAGATATCAGTAATTGACACTTATCGGTGAAAAATGTCGATGTTTCGAAAGATTATATATATCTTGGAAGATATGAGGAGGATAATGATAATCATTGCAATAAACGGGAAATTTAACATAATAATTTTCACACAGAAACATATGATCATAATCTGTTGTTTTTCGAGTGTAAAATGACGATCTAAAAATAACCATGTCAGTGGGCCTTCTATTTAAATTTCTCGAACTAATTCTAATCATTTTTCTATTCTCGACTTAAAAAAAAAAATAATTATTATGTCACTACTTATGCATGTATATGACGTATATTTTTCAGCTTAGTTATGCTAACGATCTGTGAAATTTACAGATTAAAGATTTTCTTATCGCCATTATCAAAGTGTCTCAATGTTTGTCCCAGTCGGTAAGATTGTGCAACAATATTGAACGTTGATTGATAGTAAAGCGACAACCTTAATGACGAATGTAATTGCAAGAAACGACGGGTTTGCCGTCGACGCGATAAATAATCCGTCCATAAATGTCGACGAGAAAAGTCTATCATCGACGAATATAGTGCTATTTAAATATAATGCATGCGTACGGCGATAGTTTGTAGGGAAAATTTTTCAGATACCGAATATTTCCATGTGATTTCGTGTTCGAGCTCGTTCGTAAATTTGCCGCGCGCAACACATCATGATTCCGCGTGTACCGACGCCGCGTCCTCGGAAATATTGCGAACGCGACTAATGTGAAAACGAGATCCAATCTGACCAGCGTGGAATTCGTCCCGTAACGATAACATCGGGAATTGTTAATGCCGTCCCGGCGACGCATGCGTCGGCGACGTTAATATTTCTTTTTTCGATCATATCTCGTAAATAATTCATGGGGGAACACACGATCGTTGCGTGCCGGATTGGTCTCGCTCAGCGCGTTTCGTGAAATAACGCGAGAAGTAAACGTAGAGAGATTCTTGGATCTCTCGCAATTTCGGACGGCTGCGCGCGCGCGTGAAGTCAATGTCACAAATTGCGAGAGAAATATCTTGCTGTTAATTAGCACTTCGCCATTGTCGCGCGCACGCTTCGCACACACGTCTCCTCGCTCATTTTGTTCTTACCGCGCTCGACGCGGTTGTCCTCGTGGCTAAATAAATACGTAGCATGATAACTTGACTCACGATCGCCAGGCGAACTTCGAAGATAACAGCCGTGCGTTCGCTCACGATTATACAATAAAAAATAAAAGCGCTCGACGTGGTTCGTATGACGTGTACGGCATTAAAAGACAGACACATCGCGAACCTAAGTTTTGATTTCAAACAAAAATGTTGCGCAACGATATGTATATGCATATTCCGTCTTGATGAATTCGAAAACTTGGCAATCCCGCGACTCGGCGAGGGAAGAAAATTAACATTCAAACTCGCATACTCTTAATATATTCCGCGAAGTCGGAGCATCGCGATACCACATCTTTACTTCGTCCCGCCCATCGTACATTCTGTAGATTAAGCTTGCCCTCGATGAAATTTACTCTTCGAGCGCTCTTACTCCAAAAAATTCAGGTATGGCGATAAGCGACGTTTCAATGAAGTCTGAATAGAATGTTTATTTGTAATGAGTGGCTGCTTAAATAGAATGTACACGACGATAATACGTGCGTGAAACTGAATCGAGACAAGTCGTAGACTTAGAACCGCCAATGCTTACCTTAAAGAGATGTTCGGTGCAATCGAACATAGCGTTGCTCATTACGGCGGTCGACATGTCGTCGGTTTCGCACACAAAAACACACCGTGTATCCGAAAGGGGTCTGCTCCTTCTTTCTCTTCCTTTTTCTCTCTTTTCTTCCTCGCGCCCGACTCGTATCTTTTTCGTTCCTGACAGCGGGGCTTCTGGAGAAAGTAGCAGCAAAATAGCGGCAGTGCCTGGGAATCGTCGGAAATCGTTGTCAACACGTGGAGACTCGTGGACTGCCGAAGAACTTCTCCTCAGGAGAACACAAAAGAACTGCCACTCCGACCGTACGCGTCGCTATACGTAGCTTGCATTAGAAGCACCCACGCGTAAAACGGTACGCGCGTATCCCGTACGCGTGTATCGGAACGCTGATAAAACCCAAAATGGAGAACGGACCGCGCGAGTGTACGAAAAGTGGAAGACTAACGCGAATCAGACGGCCGAGTGAGTGAGTGAGCGAGCGAGCGAGCGAGCGAGGAAACGCGCGTGTGGCTCGTGCTGCAGCCGCCTGGCAGGGATCTACCGCGTATTGACTTCACGATCGATCGTGATCCTGCTCGTTATGCTGCTGCGTCGTCGTTTCGTCGTGTTGTCGTCAACGCCGCGAGCGGTACTTGTCGAGCGGGGCGCGTTACGAACTTGAACTTGGCACTTTCGTTCGCTGACTCCGTCGATCGCGGCTACCACTCTCTCTCTCTCTCTTTCTGCCGTAGAAGTAAACGTTGGGGACCTTCTACGTGTGTGTGTTTTTCTCTCTCTCTTTCTTTCTCCTGCCCTTGCTTTACACGCGCAGAGGTTATATTGCCCGCAGAACCTCCGAATGCGAACTGAACGGTGCGCGCAGAGTCTGGCTGGCGATACAAGGAGTCGACGTGCGGGCGCGCGAGGAGGCACCGTCGCGATAGCCAATCGCGGGACGTTCGTTGAGGAAAGAGAGAGAGGGAACCCCGCGTTAACTTGGCAACTACGCAGAGCTCACCAGACCAATCCTGGAACACGTTCCCTTCGGCGCACCGGCTCCATCGTCGTTCGACGGACCCGTGTACGCTTCTTCTTCTTTTCGACTCGCAGCTTTAACAATTCGCAAGTACCCGATTGGACTGAGATTGGGGTGGTCACGGATTCGCGTCCCTCTGCCGTGGCTCACAGCATCGGTCAGATTGACGGCAGATTGAGCGTGAAGAAGCGTCAATGTTTTGGAACATGTTGTTATCGTAACGCGTCACTGCATTTCATGATTCGCTATTACCTAGACATCTTTTCATGGAATTCGACGGTATATTCGTTCGTACGCGAAATTTGCTATCGACAAGTAACAGAAGAACGCGTAACAATGGCGAAACATTCACGAAACGACGCGAAGTTGCCGAGTGTCGAATAGTTTCCCGAGTCGTAGACCCGTTAATCACGACCCTTTAATCACATTTTAACGACATCGTTTACTCCAATACGTCGAATATCACGATTATTTCTTGAGTATCTTGCACAAATTGAGCTGCGTGATCTTCATAAGTAAATCGACCGTGGTAACTGAGAACCTCGGTTCGGCGCGAAATATTTCGATAATCGATATTTCGGGAATCGCAACCGTTACCGTAGCTGCGATTTTTTACAAAACAGATTGTAGCGCCGCAGCGTGAATGTGAGAAGTCGTTCATGCTTGCTGCTCGCCGAAAGTGAGTTTCGCGCGCAAATTGTTGTAGCCGGTAATGCCGAGAGTAGACGATAGTAGAATGACGACACCTTTATTGGAGGTAATTTATGTACAAATAGTGGGGGAAACTTTCGATACGCGGAGGAACAAATAAGCAGTCTCTTTCAAAGGGCTAGCTCACAGTTATGATCACTGTTATCAAACTTAACCCAATAAACAGAAAGAGAAAAGAATAGAGATATCAGTGCGCATATATATTAGGATGCACAATGTAGGCATACGTTTCGAAATATGTTAATAGTACTGCTGTTAAAATCAGTCAATTTCATCTTCACTTAGAAATGTTGACTAATTGTCAATATTTCTCATCAAAAGTGCATAATTTGTTATTTAATAACGGCCTTTCAATCGAAATAATATTTTGGAAGTTAATCCGTCCGCGAGTAGATCTATTATTTATACATACACTGTCTGTATGTGTAATTATTAATAATTACGATAATTGTATAGAGTTATTAACAACTTCCGTATACCTATAATATATTTGTCGTGTTTGAAACTTTGAAAATGTCGATTCATTAAAAATCCTTTATGGTAAAATTTTCAAATAATAAATGATCTTTCATTTGTACAAAAATGTACACTGAGAAGAAATACTTAAAAATTTATTTGTGAGATATAAAGTTTATTTTTAGGATATAAGACATATTTTTCTGAAATAAACTTTATATCCTAGAAATAAACCTTATATTCCACGGATAAATTTTGAAATATTTTTTCCTCCGTGTAAGATAAAATGAAAGTGAAAAGAATGCACACGTCGGTTTGGAGAAAGTGTCTCATGCTTGGCCCATAATTATAACCCGTCGTTTCTTTTCCAACTAACCATGCAAACAGGAACGTTTATTCTTCTTTTTTTCTTTTTCCTTTCTCATTGAATCGCACGTGCTAACGATGCTGTTGTATTAATCGGAGAAGGAAGTGACATTTCGCGAAGGGAAAGCCGGAAGTTCGGTCGCGCGAGGTCGCACGAGTGGGAAGTGAGACTCCCGCCGGTTTCACGGAGGCGCAATGTCAAGTGCCGGCCAAAAGGTCGAACGTGCAGCAAGCACGTTCGATTACGATACAGTTAACCTCTCTCGACGAGGAAAAAAATAATTTATGGATTAAATGTCTAGCGATAATTATTACGATCCTCGGTCTAATCGATCAGTTTATATTGTGACAAATTGATTGTTTGCCACTTGAAGATCTCTAAAACCACAGCACGGACTTTCCTCGTCGTGACTTTTGTTACTACGTTTACTTGCTTAACTACGAAGAGAGTCGCTTCTAGAATATAATTAACTTTGAAGGAATTGCTGTTCGACTGTTAAAATTGCTGTTTGTCGATTATGTTGCGTCGAACATAGAGATTTATAGATTTATAGATTATTTGATCGTACAGTCATTATCTTTATACATCTACGGATGACTAGATGAACCCCTGGAATTCGTTGGAATACAATATGCTTCCTGGATGTACGGTATCTAAGGTATAAAGTGATTAGACGAACGGACGTGTAATCTTCTTATACCACCGATCGTGGATGAGAAATTTATCGCGTCGATGTGAAAGCGATGACATTTTCTCCACCGAACAATGTACAACGAAGTGAAAATATTCTTCTCTTATATAATAATTGCTGAATATATTTCGAGATTTCTTTTTTTAACCGCTTGAGGGTTAATGGCTTATAGACTTTTTATTTTTCTAAATCATAAGTAGAGAGATTAGAACAGTTTTTATGAGTAGAGCAATTATCTCCAGTGAACGATGCCTGAGACTAAATATATAAAAACTTTGAAACTCGTCGGATATCACTTTGGGAAGTTCGAAAGTTCCATGCGATAATGAAGCAAAGGTATCAATTTATCTGTCATGTGAAAAGTTTTAGTTGCTTATCGCGCATACGATCGACCGTACGCGGCAAACATAAAAAGCCTGACTTCTGTCCAATTAGGGGATGTCATGGTATGCATCGTAACATACGGGCATATGAGGGTGAGCTGCCGAATCTCATAGGTAGGGAGGAGGGAAGGTGGTGTTTCCAACCCCGAACAGATTCTCATGTTGCTAAATATAACGGGCTAATGGGAATCAGTTTTCGTCATGGTGGTCGAGCTATACAGAGATATCAGACCGGGACATGCGGGCTCTTTGTGGAACGTGTGCGCGTGAAAAAGAGAAAGAGAGACGTCGATGCCTGTTTTCATTGTAGCTTTATACAAGCATATATGATTAAGTGTGAAATTTCTATACTTTCCAAATCAGCCAATAAATTAGTCGGGTGTGCTCCCATCGTTTATGATTTATGCTCGTCTTCCTTTTCTGTTTTCACTTCGATTCTCTTGCGAAATAAAGATTACTACTCGCACACGAATACGAGTATGATAACATTTATTAACTTGAAAGTAATTTGCAATGTTTGGACAAGACGGTGCAGATCTAAAAAAGGAGCTACACCATCTTCATTACGCTATGAAATGATACCCAAATGATACGTATAGTAAAAGAGCATAAGAAGGAAGACAAAGACTTAGCCAAGTGTTGGGCAGACGCGTATGTAATATGTATCCATTATTATGGGAGTGTACAGAAAGTGCATGGGCGTACCATGTGGCTGATAGAGCAACGTTATGCTCAGTCGGAGGTCTGGTGCTTTCTTGCAACATCACGTTTTTCGTCTCGTGCATGTCGTACCACCGTTTCAGACGCGAAGAGAAGTGGGCGAAGAGAAACGGGCTACGCGAAACAGTAGTATTTAATTTCGCTTGAGATTTTTTGCCCCGGTGTTGTGTAATGCGACGCACAAGCCGGTCGTAATAACTCGAAAGGTTCTTTCATACAACACGCGGTTCGATTTTAATTTGCGCAACATGTAGTAATAATAACATAATAGCATACAGGGAATATCTTGAATCTATCGAACTGCATCTCATGTATACATGTATATACTTCCTTAAATAACTCTTGCGAAACAAGAACCTTGTTCTTTGACAAAGCATAATCGTCCGTGAAACTAGATATTTTCCTTTTCTTTCTCTCGACCTTGTCGAAATTGTTGTTATTTTTGATCTTTATATTTGCTTTGCCACTCGCAAGTATAATCTTCGAAGTGTTAGTTATTTATTACATTTTAACGGCACTTTATCTAAATTTAACTAAATATTAACTTTCCTATTTCAAGTTGAATGTCGAGGAAAATAAATGCGGGACGACGATATTGGAACGCAATTAAGGATTTTTTTTTGTTAGACCTAAACTTGGGCCGTAAGGCATTTTTGAAAATCGACTCGAAACGATGAGTCTATAACTTAACACTTACAAAGCCTCTTATTATGTAGTGCGTGCTCAAACATAAGTAGCCTTTATTTCCAACAGTTATCAATCGTTGAGTTACGGTCGCTGTTATTAATAGAATGATGAATCATCGGAATACTATATTGTCAAAAGTGAAAGTACGATTACACATCTTTTCCACGAATTTTTGAACGGTAAAAAAAGAGAAGATTAGAAGATTAGGTTAAAGCAATTTAAATGGTGAGAATATGCTTCGTTGGGAATGCTACACGCCGAGCATCGTGACGTCATCCGCTCCGAGACGTCGATGTTTTTTTCCACGATGGACTCCCCGTCAAAACATCGCATGAGCGGAACGCGTCCTGTTGTTGGTCTCTTTTGTTCAGCATCACGTTTACGTCGGTTACTTTCTTACACAAGTGCAACGATGACGTACCTATCGGGGAGTTCGACGATAGCGACGTCATTCGAAATTTCGCATCACTCTGGGTTTTCATTGATGTGATTCAGTTAGTCGCACGTCACCAATACGTTTTGAAGTGCGTCACTCGCGTATCGCACGTAATGTGTCTGGCAATTATCCGCAATGACGAAATACTCAACCGGTTTGAATGCGAATTACCTGCTACACGCGTTCATTTATATACGCGTGTTTTACTGGAAATTTCGAGATCGCATACTTTCAATCGCTCGAAAGGCATGAAAAGTTATCATTAGAGAAAAGACCACTTCATTTTAGAAAAAAGTTAATTGAATTGTAAGATATACTTAAAATCAGCAGAATTCTTTTTATATTAGTTTTCACTGTGTTTCTGTCTAGTACGTTTTAATTTTATAATATATGACATCTTATTATTTTCATCAAGGAAATTATGCACTATATATAAAAATATTATCTTTTACATTAGCACAATAAAAATTACAGCATTGAGAGTAGAAAGACTGAATTTAAATTTAGATTCTGTATATATATATATAATATACAACTTACATTATATATTATATATTATTGTGAAAAATAATATATATTATAAAATATATTATTAAAATAATATATATTATAAAATATATTATTTTTCACAAAGATACGCGACAACAAGACCTGAAAGATTCTTTGAGAAACTTTTCAATAAGGATCTTTGAGAAACTTTTCAATAAGAAAGGTAGGCGGAAACTGAAAAGAAAGATTTTCAATCGTTTTTCATTTGAAATGGTTGAGGGAACGACCAGTAGGGATTTACTATTTTACCTGCTTCTTTTTGTAAAAATTGACCTGGTGAAAATTAACACGACATGGACTGACCTGGAGTCGGCAAAGATTATATATAAGGAAAGATGGCAAAGATATATAATCCCCGAACTTGCAAATGGTTAGAGATATTGTTCGCAATCTTTATTTTCTTAGATCGCAGTTTAGATACGTTTGAACCTATGTCTAACCTAAGATATTTTTTCTGTTCTTCGTGTAAGGGGCTTCAAGAAATGTGAGATACTTAGAAACCCCCCCCCCCCCNTAAAACCCCCCCCCCCCCCGCCCCCTTTTATTCCATGGTCACGATAAAAATTCGTGCGCTCAAGTTATGTAATTAGAGAATCGCGTGGTAAATGTCACGATGAAAATGTCACAGGGCAAGCGAAATGCAGAAGAAGCTGCGCTCTACCTGCGGTATTAATCAATGCGGATCCTACGCCGTGTTATAGCGTATTATATCATAGTATATACGCGCATGTACAAAATATCAGGACTCATTGATACAGCTAACATTTAAACCGAGATAACTCGAGACAAGTTCTGGTATTTTACAACCACCGAGAACGTCATCGATAGCACAGATCTTTTTTGGAATGTCCTTTGTCGCATATTACAAAAAGTCGAGAAAAATCACTCGGTTTTATCTACGAGAAAAATTTCCATCCCATCGGAATATCCAAATGACCTGAGTGCATCTTTGCGATTTTCGAAGGACGGAGAATTATAGGACCATCCCCTATTAGCCCATACTAGGCATTTCTTGCTGCTACCTGCATAGATCGCAGATCGATAGATCGATGCGGAGACTGTTCCGAGAATTGCAAAGGCCAAGGCAACGACACAGGTAGGCAGACATATAACGACACGGGTAAATGCACGCCGCTAAACCGGACGGAGCGGAAAGGCAGTTCGCCGGCGTAACGTTGGAGCTTAAAGGTAGCTCTTTCGCGACGTCCGCCTCTTCTTCGCGAAAAAGTTGTCGTTATCGGATCGGTATTGGCCGCTCCTTTTTCCCCGCGCGCGCTACGAGAAAACGCGAAGTCTCATAAAACTGCGCTTTATGAGGAAACGCTCGCGACAGTACCCTCTCGGATTTCGACGAGCGCTTGGATATGTTGTAAAATGAGCGGAGATATGAATATAATATAAATATTTCTTTACACACGGTTGGTTTAGAGGTTTAGAGGAGAAACGTGTGCTATCGTGTATTGCCCGCCATTGCAGAGAACGCTGAAGGATTTAATAATATACGCTACGTTAACGAGCAAAAATCAACACGATCCGGCGGCGGTCGAGAGCCGGTTAACGCGACTCTCGAAGTTTACGTACGATTAAGCCGGGCGTATTAAGACACGAGGAGTGATTAATACTACATCGCACTTTGAGAAGTCGATATCGCTCCATACATTCCTCTTTCGTCTACGTGTATACATGCCGACAACCAACGTCGGCAAATGGCCGAGTTAGCATTTACCCGCTGCCAAGACTCGCAAGAACGAAATGAGGAGAGGTAATAGTTGACCGTGTCTGCCGGATAAACTTTCAAGCCGAATTCTCGAGGGAATCAAGGGAGTTACGTCGATCGGATCGATAATACGTATTTAGATCGCGCGTGAATACTGTTAAAATCGCGAGGCGTCACTCGACACACTTTTTCCCAGCCGACGTCTGCCCTGTCGTCGCTCGTCTCCGCCGGTGTATTCTTTACATAATTTGCTTAGTTCACGTAGCACGTAGCGCAGTCCATGGTCAGTAATGGCGCGTGTAGCGCGTAAGTGCTTACGTATTTGGTTTGCGCTCTCACTTTCTTATTCTCCGGCCGTTTCCGCGGCCAGGCGCCACTCAGATCGAAACTTTCACATTTCGCATTAATCTCAAATTAATGACAACCGCGAGTGTTACGTAAATGGTTATAGTTTCTCGTCGCGACTGCAAATTGCACCTGTGGATCTGTGGTCTACGATCGGTACGATTAATATTTGAATGATGATGAATGAAGTTTTGTCATCTTCTTTCGGGACCGAAGTTTTTATTCGCGAGAGACTGCCTACTTTCAGCCGTAACTTCTTTTATTTATATCTCAACGCGTTTATTAAAGAATTATTCGCAGAATTCAGTTAATGAGATCTAATTTATAAGAATTAATCGGCAAACTGCTTATTTGATGATTTTCTTCGATTTATACGCGAAGAAGAATATTATAAATATGTTAGAAACAATGTGTTCGCAATGATCGAAATCATTTTGTCCGGAATAATGCATCTCGTCAACATAAATTAATTTCCAAGTACAGATTATTCTATGCGTTAATAGCGGCGGCTTAATGACCGCGTGCAACAATGAAATAATGAGAATGACGTCGGCTAGGACAACATTTCTTTATTCTACCGACTCGTCATAGTCGGTTTTATTCGTGATTCTCACGAAACGATTAGCGGTATTATGAAGCAATATTCTCGCTCACGATTAATTGAATTCGTGGATTCGTCGATTCCTTAAAAAACATCCCCATTTTTCGCTGGAAGCTATCGCGTTGGAAAATTGGCCCTATATTTTCCTTAATTTCATACTCTAGTAGCACAATTCATTCGCGATATATTGGTTCAATATTGCACTGAAAAAAAACTGATAATACTTACTAAATGCATTTAGTTAGAAATTTCGACAGAGTATTTAGTAACTATTATGACATTTAATATTAATTACCAAGTATTTAGTTGGCCTGCAATATGAACGACTTTTATTCAGAGTTGAATCAACTAAGTAATTGCTACCAAATATTTAACATCTGTTATTAAATGTTAGATAGTAATTATTAGATATTTAGTAAATATTACAAAATCATTCACTTCCATTTTTATAAAGTATTTGGTAACTATTAGTAAATATTTATGACTCTTCTCTCTCTCTCTCTCTTTTTCTCTTCCTCTCTCTTTCTCCTTCTCTCTTTCTTTCTTTCACTCATTCACTCTTTACTCTCTTTCTCTTTCTCCATATAAGGACACATTATAAACACAAGATATAAAGATATAACGAGAGCTTGTAGGACTCGTCGGTTTCTGTCTAATCATCTAAAGTAAAACAACACGGATCGCGGTCACCACTACGAGGTTGAAACTACGAAGAATTTTTTTATATATGAAATGAAAAAAGTATCATCAAAATGAAACAAGAATATCATGTTACCTTAAATAATTTATGTAGAACAATAACATTTTTTTAGTAAATTGATGATAATTATCTAAAACAATTTTCTTTATGGACTATATGTTTAGCAATAGTTATAAAATATATCTCATTTTCTGTTGTCAAGATTTGGTATCAATTACCGAAGTTTAGTTTAATGATCTAAATAGAAATAGTTCAAGCAACTGAATCTGAATTCTTAAAACTATATATTTACTTCATCTAATCAAATTATTTCGTAACTGTTACCGAACGTTTGGCCCGCAATATTTTACCGAATTATTTAATAACAGTTACTAAATTTTGTTATATATTACCAAATCCTTCTTTCAGTGTAGTTACATTGGCATTTATTGGAGGTACATTGAACGAATGCCTAAAATAAAATCACCCAGACAACTAAATCCGCTTTTACAAGTTGATTGTCTGTTGTTGTTAATTGTCAAGTTTGATTGTCCGACTTTATAATATTCATTCAATGTACCTCCAACGAATGCCAATATAATCAATACTGGACCAATGTATCGCGCAATGAATTGTGTTACTAGTCCATGTATTTTCGACATTATTAATTAATTTTGACTTTGTTCGCTAGTAATCGAGATTGTAGGGGGAAATGCGTGTCTTCTTATGGAAATTCCGCGATGCATTTAAGAAACTCCCGGGGGGAAAAACTATTATATATTTTTCACGGCGCTCCGCCACTCGATAAGCGCTCCCCGCGGTGGTCTTTAACGAGCTAAAGTGCAACGATCAGCGACGATTGCGGGTCTTCGACGACGTTCGGAAGGGCACTGTATCGTTGCGCCGCGCTGCAGTGAACGATCGGCGATAGCGCCGTCGAGGCTCTCTAAAGTCATTGCACTTCGAGCCGCGCGGCGGCTGACGGCCGACGCTCATATCGGCATGTGTATGTATGCACACGACGTGATCCGCCGCGCGGTTTCTTCCTACAGGCGACAATGCTTTCGTACCCGGAGCGACCGCCTATCGTCGCAGCACGCAAACGCGACGTGAACTCTGCATCGTACGCAGCCGCGGCTTCTCCTTCTATCGAGCGCATCGCACGAATCGTCACGCCTATTGTCCGCTGCGTGTAATACGCGTATATTACAAAGCGACGTTCTAAAAACAAGTATCACAACGCTTATATCGACACGACGATAAGTATCTTTAAAGAAGTCCGACACGAGCGTGATTCTGATAAATATCATCGAGCAATCGAGCAAGTAAAATAAGCATTAAATTTTGGTCGGATAATGTAATTGTTAAAGTAATAGTTGGCCGGATAACGTAACCGTTAAAGTAATAGCTAGGTCGATATTGTAAAAAAAAAAAAGAAGTTAAATCCCGATTGAATATTGTAGAGGCGATTGAACATCGCGGATATCGGATTGATCGGTTCTTGTCTCCTTCGCACGCATTTGAATCCTCCTTACCCTTATCTCGTAAGATACGGTCGTGCAACGTTCGCGTTATATTTCCCATTCATTAGCACTTGTAACGGTTGCAGGACTGCTCGTGTTCAATCGTCTCGAATTGTCGGTTTTTTCATGCCTGTGTTCTCGGTATTTCGAGGCACTTCACGTGAATTGCTGTACGAGGGAATGGGAGGGACAAGTACAGAAAACTAGAGAGAAAGCGAGAAAGCGAGAGAGAAGAGAGTCTGGCGTGCACTTGGTCAAACAACGGAGCCTTTATAGGGTTCCGCGTTTATTGGCGCTTCTAATTCGGGACCGGAAGTGATCTAAAGGCAACGGCGAAAACAGACCTCGTGGATTAAAATAGCCGTTGGAACGGCTGGCTCAGGAAAGCCTTTGTATTGATAATTAACACGGTCCACTGCCTGGGTCCTCCTTCGTGTCCGTATTTCGGTACGCATCGACACCCTTCTCTCGAAAATCATTTTCACCCTGAGAAAATTGGGACTCTCGTTTGAGTCTCAATTTGCGTCAATTCACGCTCGAATGCATACGATAGCAATTTCATCAACGAACTTACGACTCAAACTTTATTACAGTGTCAAGACTATACGGTGTCAACATGTGAAGAGTTTTGCAGGGTAGTCTTCGTAATTTTAAATAATCATTGAGTAAATTCATCTATTTGATTACGAATTTCACGACATACGCGCGGCTAATTTACTTCGCGATTATATTTTTTACCTCGTACGTCGAATCGCACGAAATTATGTCGTAAGGAAAATGTTTAAACACGGATCACCACGATGTTCCAGGAAATCGTTAGAATTTATAATTTTATTTTTTACGCGAAGCTTGTATCTTGTTTGTACTATTTTAATATACCTCTCACCACGGACCGCGCACACGGACATATTACGCGACTTGACACCACTATTAATTAAAATTCGCGCTATTAACTCTAGCATCAATGAATACGCATCAAACCGGTTTTTGGTACATTATAATACCCGGTTGTGGTGTGGCTTATCTATCGGAGCGTCTATCTATCTACGTTTTCAGCGGCGACATCTCGACGCATCCGCGAGATAAAAAGCCCTTTGACCTCCCTCCCTGATACTGTTACGTTGATGCACATACATTTCGACTTCTTCAATTTTAAAAATCCTTAGACGAATATCCTATCGAGTAAGAGATATAACGATAGGTTTTGACATTTTAAATGTCAACGAGAAGAGGAAGTTTAATCCATGCCAATAAAAAGACATAATGAAAATTTATTATGTAAATATTTCAGAATTGAATTTCAAACTCGTTGAAAAATTAAGGAGACATACGATCGTATCTTAATGAAAGGATATAACGGAAATATAAAAAACAAGTTTTAAGGAGAAATATAATTATTATTAATTTACAGGTCTTCGTCTCAAAACGAGATAATTTTCGAGCGTTTTTGTGTAACGTGCGGTCACGTTAGTCACACACGTAAAATTATATTTCTCCGTAATAACAATTCATCAAGTTGCGGCTTCCCGATAAACTCCATCGTATCGCTTTCGTTTGAAACGCGACACGGTCCTTCCTGATAAACCGTGATACTCGATGTCGTTACGTCTCCGATCGCCTTCTATATCGTTTACGCGGTCAGTTCTATTACGAAGTTATTTACAGCACTTTTGTCGAATCTTGAAAAATTTAGCAACGTGACTGAAAATAGGAAGCACGGTATTTTAGCGGGAAATCATATCTGCTAAAAAAACACGAAAGAGACATCAGCAATTAATGCGGTGACGCAATAATATTCTTATGGCAAGGTTATTGATGACCGTGTTATCGAACAGTCTTATCTATTTTATCTGCCTAATATCTTATCTGGCATCGCATGTGGTGTAACTTAAGAATTTAGAGTCTAATGATGAGATCGATCAAGGATGAGAAGCGTCGGGTCGATATCGAAATACAAAAATAAGTCAGTTAAGTAAAAGAAGAACAATTGCGGTAAGATTGATAAATAAAAAAAGAACAATTTTAGGCGAAGAAGTATGTATTACGCACAAGCACATATGATTTTTCTCAAAATCACATCGCGACAATACGCTATTTTATCTGAAATGTTTCTATTGAGAAATGTCGAGGTATCTCGCCAGATGACAGATAATGTGCTATTATCGATGTTAAGTGAGCGACCGAGTCGGTAGTTGCAATCCTCGAGTAGTGATTGCTATAAATAAACGAATGGAAAATCGATCGCAGACACGTGTTTGTTGAACGTGTTAGAAGACATCTTTTCGGCACTTAATGCACGTATTTTTGGGAGGGGTTAAAGCTTTCCAGTTCCAATTAACGAGTGCCAAATTCGGTACGCGCTCACCGCATGCGAATGTAAACAGTCGTGCAATCGAGAGATGCTCGTGTTCGATCCGGAAGTGGGCCGGCGGACTCTTCCGATGCCAGAAAGAGCCAGCCAGCCGGCCGCGCATCCAATTACCTTTGCTCCGTTCTGTAGAGAGAAAGGGAAAGTCAATCGGGTGAAAGTCACTCGCCGGGATAGTATTTGCTTCTGTTCATCCGGTACAGGCTTATGTAGCGAGAGTGCGCCACGGCTTTAAAGGCCTGTTACACGGCCGCTTTTTTTCCTGTCCTTCTTTCGTCGATACGTTTCTCGCAATGTTTCAGCGTGTCTCGCTGCGACATTTTATTGGAAAATATCTCGCGATTATTCAACAATTCCACCTCATTACTCGCGCCGAAGTAGATCCCGTCGATCCCGAGAATTATCGTATACACACCGGAATTACTGTGCGTATCGGTAAATTTATACCAATGTGATTTCGTTGCGTCTATTCTTTACATATATCCCCATGTAACTCGACGCATTTGTGAACTCTACACCGTCAATATCGACACTTGGGATACTTAGGGTTTTCGCACATCACCGGACGCACTTGTATCTGGCATCGCGAAAAGCAGCAGTATCCGGAGATTACACGTTTTGAATCCAGAAATAAGAACGCTGACGTTACCCGCATCGCCGGCCCGGGGAAATTACGAGATGTTAGATCACGAGCAATCTTCAAGCCGATCGAGGCGAAGAAGCGTCGGAGCGCGCGCCAACTTTGCGGAAAGAAGCTTGGCGAGCGCTCACCGCTGTAACATTGACCTAAACCCGCGGATGCTAATTGCGCCATTCTACCTAATGACGCATGGTGAAAAGGAGGCCTCCATTAACATAAATTGTTTCTCAGACCTTTACGATTTTATCGCATGCTGCCTGCAACAACGGGACGAGCGCGAGCGGCGCATGCACGCTCACGATCGGAAGGTATATTTACCCGTGTTCGTGCCTACATTACCTCGTCATCTCGCGCTGCCACTATTGCACTATTATAATACGCGCGGCACGAGGCTGTATTAGATCCCGCTACGCTTCGCAGCCGATTAAAGATTTTACGGACAGGCGTGCACGGCGATTTATTTCCTTGGTCGCGTTGTAGATATATACGACGTTTTGAGAGAGGGACTATCGTTCCTTTCCTCGTCGTTCTTGCCTTTCGTCCCTCTCGACGATCGGGGATTTCCAATGTACACGGCTGTAACAGCGTTAAATCGCTCTACTTCTCGTTGAAAAGTATACAGTTCGTCATTACGCGGTCTGGTCGCGCATGACGAGTTTAGTGTTAAGTAATATATTACGTGAGACGTTGCCTTAACGTTTACGTCATATGTATTTTTTATTTATTCATTGAGATGCTGTTGTTAACACTTTGATTTACAGTTGCGCCCGCCTATTACTCTCACTGCATTTTTTTACTATTTGACTATGTATTTTGTAATCTGACGAAATATTATCTTTTTTATGCAAGATATTTGCTTTGATGAATTAAACATTGACGAATAATTTCTGTTGCCTCAATTATAATAATTTATAATAATGGTAATAATATGAAATATGTCATAATTAATAATCTCTATTGTGTCGACTCGAAGCATAAATGTTTTACACCGGAACCTGGTCTGCATCGTCGAATAGAATGATTATCTTTTTGGGTTTTGTCAGGAGTTGCTAAGTTTTACTACATAGCGAAAAATTTTACGTTAAATTTAATACATTTCACATATAACAAAAATATTGTCAGAAATTAATCTATAATGTATTAATTGATACTGATGTATAAAATGAATTATTTTAACATTTATAAGTGTAATTAATATTTACACGTGTAGACTCAACACAAAATATTGTGACAATATAAACACAATGTAATAAATTAATGTAAAAATTTAACACAAAAGTTTCAACAAAGACTGATTTTAACACAAATACAAAATGTTTATTACTGTGTATTATTTCTTTGAATTGCGCACATTTTTATATCTGCATTTTTTGCAAGAAGTTCGTTAAAAAAATAATAAAAACAAGAAGTAATATTAATAATAAAAATGACATTAATTATAGAAAGCTCGATTATTTATTTTTAGCTACATATGATTGTTACCACAGTAATAATTAAAAAAAAATTAAGTTTTTAAAATTATGTTAACATTTTTTTTAATTATATATTTTTTATTTATTATTAAATAACTTTTTTTTAAATTTGTTACGTTCAAAACAAAAGTCTATCGTTCTATTGTTGAGCGATTGATACAAAACCCGGATATTCTTTCGTCGACACGACGGACTCGCGTACACCGCAATCTCCGACGGTGGATAGGATACGCGCTTCGGACGTGCATTTTATGCGAGAAACACGAGGAGGGTAGGCTCCGTTATGGTGGCGACTGGGGAATGTTATGGTCTGCGGTGCATGGCCGAGAATACACCCCCGTGGCCTTGCTGATACCCACTCGCGCGTTCTCTACGTGTACACGACGAAGCAAAGGCCCGCCGTGATGCCGGACAAGCTGAACCGAGGGGCCTTGTTCTCGCGCGACATGCAAGTTGAGAGGGCTGCCACTATCGGCTACCGATCGTTCTCTTCTCTCGACCTGCTTTTTCCTTTTCACATTTCTCTCTCTCTCTCTCTCTCTCTCTCTCTCTCTCTCTCTCTCTTTCTCTCTCTCTCCCGTCCCTTTTCTTCTTCCGTTTTTCTAGTTTGTTAAAAGATCAAACGAATAATAATAAAACGAATAATAAAAAAATTTGATAGATTACCTAAAAATATGTGGCTTTATATTCTCTGTTTATTTCTCATTCGTCTCGCGGATATCTCTATAGAAAAATATTGAAACAAAATTTCGAAAGGTCGATTCTTAAGATACATGTTAGCAGGACACAAAATTCTAACGATCATTTGTATTATCTATTACTTATATGAATTATTTTTATTTTATAAGTAACAAAATTTCTTTTTTTTATGTTAAATCCTGGTGACTAGTAGTTTGCAAAAAAAGTATGCATATGAACAGTATAAAAAATTCTAGCTGACCTAAGCATCTGAAAAGCAAAAATAAAGAATTTTTCTTATTCAAATGAAGTCCATTCAGCCATTTGTTTATTTGTGAATTCCTAATGATCAAGATATAACATAAAAAAGGAGCGTTTTTGTTACTTAGAAAATAAAAATATATTCTTTAAATAAGGCTAAAAAATGTGTAAAATTTAACATTATTTAATAGCTTTTTTCGTTTTCCTGCAAAGATTCTCTTTCTACAAAGATATCTTTTTTATGACTTTTCAAATCAGAATATCACCTTAACAGAATTTGCGAAATTAATATGTAGAATCGAAATTTCAACTCGAAAGACAAAATTTTTTTCGTCTGCGTATGGATTTGCCTCTTTATCGACCCATAGTCCCTTTCCCTACGTTGACTAACGGTAAATGTATTGGTCGGACAGATAAAATTACAGGTAAAATAGAAGATAAATGCACTTAAGGAAATACCAATGACGCAAACATTGCAACAATGTTTCATACTACGTGGACTTATGCTTCTCATGTACAGATAAAATTGTAGTTTATTTTTAAGTGAGATTTTAATTCTTACGATGTGAGTTATAATGTCGCGTTACATATCGTTACAACGCGTTTGTTTTCCTAAGTATGCGTTACGAAACGCGTAGCTAACATATTTCTTCGACTTCAGTTACAATTTCGAATTCCATTTCTCGACAAACCGATGCATTAATTTTCGAAATAGACAACAACTGAACGATTCTTCACGTCGATTATCAACAGACGTGCTGCATTGATATCGTTCGAACGGATGTGTTGCTGTAAAGAATATCCTTTTACTGTTTTTTTCTTTCCTAAACGAATTGCAAAGACAGACGGAAAGCGTCGGGAATGCGTACTTTCGCCGTTTAAAAAGTCAAATACGCGTGTCGAATTCAGAGTGGAAAAAATCGGCGGATTTATACGAAAAGCTATGCATCGGAATATGGGTTAACTCGACGTTACATATGTATGACGGAATACGAAATAACGCCCGACACACCGCGCGGCAAACCATGGCCGGAGACGATAAACTCGTCGATGACACACGCATATGCAAATGTAGGAAAGGGATAATGGGTTCTTTAATTGCAATGTGGCGATTTACTCCACTCACTCGGTAGCGTAACAAAATGTTCCGTTATTTCAAGTCAAGTATCACAGACACATACACATCAAAGAAGACAAATAAATTCATTGTCGCTTCTTTTTTCACAAGAATGAGATATTTCTCTGATACAATCTCGATGTAAGTTGCTGTTTAATTCTCGATATCGTGTCATCGCGGAGATTGTGTATCTACCAGTTTGAAATCAGTCAGGGAGAAATTTAAATAATATAAAAAATAGTATATAAATATTAATATATATTACGGCTTATATTACGGCATGTACGGAACGTTAAATAAATGGTTATATCACGTAATAGTGCTTTCATACAGATCTCGCTGGTTAAAAGACACGTTACTATGAGAACAATAATACCGTAAGTGCACGAGCGAACCGGCGAGCAAACAGTCTTTGGCGCAAGGATACATGATGGACGGTGTCGCGTGTTGTTTCCAAATTTTCCGGTCTGACTAGAGTATATGCGAGTTATATTATGTTATATGTTATATTTGCGTGTACGATTATAGTGCTTACGATCATATTAAGCAGACCAGCTTGCTATAGAATTGAGTAACTATTGCTTTCGATTAGAAAGGAAATATCCACTTTCCTGAGCCTCAATATTGATTTGATATCTATTGATGTAACTAATCAGGAAATTTACTTTTTGTTTCAGATCTACTAGAGTTGCGGCTACACGGTAGGTGTGATTTTCGGGAGTGCAGTTTCGATGAATACGAATGTAATACTGGAGGATCCGGTTCAGGCCGAGCAGAGTTGACTCGTAGGTGAATTAACAGTTTTTCTACTCTTTTGCATTTAATTTTTTAACTGTTTGCGATGAAAAACTGGGACACAGTTATCCAGATAAAAATTGCCTTACAACGGCGTAAACGGTTAACGCGCTCGTATCTATGTGCATTTTTTATGTTAAGCTATTAACTCTTTTAGTGCCGAATGACGATATATCGTCGTTCGCAACACTTGCGAAAAGTGCCAACGACGATATATTGTCGCCTATCCGAGGGCGTCTTACTATTCGCATTGCGAGAAAGCTATATCTCAAAATAAATTTATAAAACGTTATAAGCGGTTTGAAAATGTAATACTTATACTTCATACTACGTGATCTACATAAAACTGTGATCAAACGATGATTATTCTTATGTGCAAATATTATTTGTAGAAGAGAAACTTGTTTTATGTTTTTCATCATGTTTTATATTGATGTTATTCAACGTATGATTTTCAACAAATATTGAAATACAATTGGCATTACATTATTCTTTCTTTATTTCGTAATATGCTGCTTTTTGAATTTGGTAAATATCATTTTTAGTTTGGTTTTTATGAGCTTTTTCCCAAACCTTAGCAAATTCGTCAAATTGGCTCGGTATTCTTCGCATAGGTACGATACTTTTGCTCGGCACTAAAAGGGTTAAACTCCGTTTCTAATCAGCGTAACGATTTTTCTGCCCCAAATCCTTAGAGTAAGTGTGATATTTTGATGGAATATTTGGAAGACTATCAACTAGAGTTGATTAGACTTAAACTAGAATTAAATAATTTGCATGCGACAATTAATATTTGACTATCAACATGTCAATGTCTTACGCGTAAAAAAGCAAAACGACAAAAGTCAGAAGAAAATATCAGTATCAACTAAGATGCGAAAATCAATGAACAACGCGGTGTATTTATTAAGTGACATTAACCCAAAAACATTGATCGCTGTTTTGCTTGCTCGTAATTCGGAAATTATCGTTTGTTTATTTAATGGTAATGCAAAGTAAGAACTCAATTACTGCATCAGTCAAACCTATCATAATTCTGTAGAATCAATGAACGTCGGGGAGTTAAAATGGAAGGTAGGAACACGACTTTGATTCGCGCATTACAGCCAACAATTGTAGTTCGCAATGGGACTTTTCATTTTAGCTGTACCGCCGTCGTAGTGAGCAGTATAAGAGCAGATCATTTTCTGATTTTTACGTTCGAGAGCTATTCATAATTAAAAGCAATCCGCGCTTTGACAAATAGCCGCAATTAAAGTCCGCTTCCTCCCTCTGTTTCTTCAATCCTTGCGCAAGACGGCCCCTTGCGGATGATCGAAGCCATTGAGCGCACGATGTCTAATTCGCTATCTCTTCGCCAAATCGATTCCGTCAGGCAATATCCTCCTCCTTGCCTTGCCTAGGCAGTCAGTGGCATCCGCGATTCGTCGCGCGGCCCGATCACAATAATAAGCGGCCTTTTATGACCGGCCTGCCGCTCGCCGGTTGATCCGCGCGCGCAAGAAACCTCTCTCGGTCTAATACTCCGGCGCGGGCGCGAGCGCGCACACTTCCGCGGTGAGAAATCGGGCCCGGGAAAAACCGGGCGTCTGATTGCCGGAAATCGCCCCGGCTAATTAACGTCCGCCGCCTGTAAATTACGTCGTTTACGTAAGACGCGTTTACCATCGGTCACCGGTCGCCCCAACCTGACGTACGATTCGCACAAAGGCCGATTTTCGCGTGTAGGACGTGTACTGGGCGCCCGCTGTGCGAATTACGAGCGAGCCACTCGATTTAGCGCGGTACCGTTAGATTTCATTCGTACGTCGACGCATGACAAATGTGTATGTAATTCCTCGTAGAAGGACTTTCGCGCGGAAGATACAAAATATCTATCTAACGCGGCAATTAAAATCCTACGCTGTGACGGCCAAATAAACAGCATAGTCATGACGTAACCGGTACTCGCTCTAAGAGAAAAAATTATTAACCTCAAGTCGTAATTACTTTTAGCGCCAACCATACTTTTTAGCGTTCTAATAAAAAATAGCAATGTACATGTAAGGTTATTACTGATTATTATAACTTCACAATGCAATTGTAGTCACAAGTATTAAATATATATTTTTTTAATGCGTATGCGACGTTTTTTAAAGTTTGTGGCGAGCCACACGGTACACCCGTGATACGTGCGATATATTGTCGCTCGCGAGAGCCGATTGCCTGCGATTAGCTGACAACGTCGTGTCGGCTGTCGCTAGGCACGCGCGTTATTTTCCTTTTATTGTATTGATATTTTCGTGTCTTAGTAACGCGAGATTAAAAAAGAAAGCGAAACATCCTCGGGAGCTTCTGAACCCGGGTCAGTACGTTTCTGCATAGCTTGTGACAGGACGTATTCGTGATCGTGCTACGCGTTGTCGATTGCAATTTATCCATTGAAATACTTCTTTATAATAACGGCGCGCGGTATTTACAAAGTTTTACCGAGTGTTATTGTATTTGCGTTCACACTTTCAGTTCTTGTTAACGTTTCTGAGAGTGAGTGCGTCGCGGAACTCTCACGCGTGTGTCGTGCCCCTTCAAGGAAGCAATAAATTGAAGAATCATTGTGTTATTGTTAATGCGCCGTTGTGTTATTTTGAATTGAACTTTACGCTCACAAGAACGCTCTTGTTCACGTGCGCGCAAAGTTCGAGCTATGAAAAAGAATTGTCAAGAGAGTCGTAGCAGAGCATAGACAACGCGAATTCAGTATGATGCACAGAGAAAAAGGCTTCTTTAGATTTAGTATTTCTATTTATTTGACTAAAATTTCTTTCATAGAAACAACATATACGAAATATTATCTATTTGAGTAAACATTTTATAGTCTCATTCAAGAAAGCTTTATTATTTAACAGGAAAAACGCTATTGTTTGAAATAATATCTTTTAACTAAATAAAATGTTCTTTGGTTACAATAAATATGTAAAATGAAACAAATAATTTCTTTGTAAGAAAATTATCTTCCGTTTCAAACAAATTTTTTATTTAAGATAAAGATACATATTCGTTGAAAAATCTAACGATCGTACTTATTAATCAAAACATTAGTTTCTTTGGATCATGCCAATGATGAAATTTGTTTGGATGCAATAAAATTCATTAAATTTGAAGAAATCTTTTTCTCAGTGTGTACTGTTTGTAACACCACTTTCGCATGGGTTGCGAAGAAAAACCTGAACTTTGAGTAAATGATTCCCGGTGCCCTTCGACCATCACCTCGTTCGAGATCCTACACAATTTTGCACTCTTGTAATGAGATCTTTATCATGAGATGATCGCGAGCACGCCGTCGCGTCCTGATCGCGCAATCGGGATAACGATCTCTCTCGCTCTTTCTCTCTTCGCTGTTGCCTAGTAGCAATTTTCGGGCCAAATAAATCGCCGGTTATCCTTGCGATGACAAGGATGTAATGATCGCGGGAAATAGCGGGTTGTTGGAAAATTAATATCATTATTAGAAGAGGGCGATGCGATAATTCACTGGTGTAGGATAACCACCTCCGCGCACGCGGTAATTTAATTTTGTCGGGGATAGTTTTTATATCGCGCTCGTGATGCTCCGATGCACGACCTCCGGGGAAATATAATAATCACGGAAAATTGGTTGTTTATTTATGCTCCGTACCATGTAGATACGCAACTAGATAAAATAAAGCGCGCGCGCTTGTTCATTGCTTCTTTATCGTTCGATTATCATCGTAAGATCTTTAATAGAATGCCAGTTGTTTCGATTTAATAATATATAGTCCTCGTCGACAGAGAAATTTGTTGAAGTAAGACACGAAATTGAAGATCTCTGGGCTCAAAGAGATGTAAAAAGAGATGTTATTGATTTTCCAAATATGAAAAATAGTTTTCTTAAAAATACGGTCTTATATTTATTTTTACGTGAATTTTGCAAAAGTATCTATTTAATCGTATCAGATTAGATAGACATAAATTGTCTAGTCATTCTGTATCTACTTAGAATAGTCGATCATGATATACCCGATATGCTTAGGTAACTTTGATTATTGCTTATTTTTTATCGTTCCGATGAGAACTTTTAATAAACCAATTTTCTTACGATTATATAATTTTTTTGACTCGCGATTGAAAAAGTTAATTACACAATTGTACCTAGTTAAAATTTTTGAAAAAGTTACTCCCGAAGCTTTCGTTACTTCCAGCAACTGTCACGTTTTGTTTACCACCGCAACGGAACAAAGCAACTGCGGAAAAGTTTCATTTCGAGAGATATTCCTGAGGAAATGAATCTCGCGTTTCCTATCTTAAAAGAGGCATGTAAATTTCATTGTTGCATCTTTTTTGCGATATTAATTGGCTACTTCAATTTCAATCCAAATTGTTGTTTATTTCGACCGCTTATCGCGAGTGACTGTCATCGCGAAGATTACGCCTTTTGACGGTTTAATGGTAAAATCTCCAAGGAGAGATTTTTCACATCCAACTTTTTATGATCGTAAACATATTTGTCGATAAAATAAAGAGATAAAAATTATTAAATGATTAACGGTTACAAAGAGTTAACATGTTTGTACGCGCATTTTTTCTCGTAAAAATTTTAATACCTTGTACTTAATCAGCAGAAATAAATTTTTTTTATTTCAGATCTGTAGCATAATGTGGTCGGCCCTGAGTTTTCGGTATTTCGGTTAAGAAAAATAAGTATGAGAAGTGAAAGGTGGTGGGTGTTCGTGAAATCTTGATAAAATCAATGCGATTTACCTACATTGAAAAAAAAATATTTAGAATTTGTGACTATAATTATATTTATATAGTGAAGTAATTATAGTTAGAGAAACCATTTTTGTGGAGCAGATATTATCATAATGTTAATAATATTAATTTTATATATATATTGCTACTACTATTTTTTAATTTTTTTAAAAATGAATGAAAATATGATTAGTGCCGAAAATGACTATAATTTTAGTGAATTTGATTTTTTCTTTCATTGTTCTCTCACAGCTTATAGATTTTTACATGTTGCGTTTTGCATATGTGTGTTTATGCTGTCCATTATAAATACATTGCTTCAAATAATCAGGAGGTCATTCTTTTTAAATATTTGTATAACTTATTTACTAATAGATACATGAATTATTATATATTCTTCTTTCTTAAAGATATTTCTATTCTTTTTCTTTCTTTCTGCATTCCCAATATTTCAATATTCAAGTTTAATCTCTTGATCTTCGATAAACTGGTTTCTATAAATGTTTTGGTATATTTGGTATATTTGTATTTGTTATATTTGGTTCATAACATAAAAAAAAACAATGGAGCTATTTATTTAATATGACTCCTCCTAATTGTTTTGAGGAGTAAAAAATGTTCCACTATACGCGGAAATCGCAATTATTTATTTGTTTTGTGATAAATCCTGCGACCGTCGTGGTCATAATTTTTCTAAAATTTTTATACGTAACCAGTTATAATGTTATTTTAATCGAAATTATCGCTGCGTTTGATATGCGATATTTATTGTTCCTTCCCAACATTAAAATTCACACAAAACATGAAGCTCGTTTGCTAACAAAACGCATAATCATCCACGAAACTGAATATTTTCTTCATTCACTTTTAATCTTGTTAGAAGCATTGTGATTTTTTGTTTTTACATATTTACATATTTTTTACATACGATTCAGGATTCGCGAATATATTCTCGTAGTGCTCTAATTTCGCGTGCTTTCCGTTTCGATCATTAAACGCGCAAAATATTATCGCGGTCGCAAGTGTAGTGAAATGCAATCGACGACGCCTGGAGAGTGGATCTAGACAGCTGGACGTCGCTGGATATTGATGCGCAATGGTAAGCGTCAAACTTAAGCGTTCACAAAGAGTCGTACTACGTAATGCATGCTTAAATGTAAATCGCATTGTGTGCTAATGATAAAAGTTATCGCGCCAAATGTATAAAATTGACGGTGTGAGATCCTTGAAAAAAAATTCAGGGATCAAAGTGCGTGGTAGCGGTTGTTTGTAGTATCTAGTCTTGAAGAAAAACGAAATTTCGTCGCAAATAATGCACAAGTCAGCCGGTGTGCCGATCATCCTGACCTTACAACGGCCTTCCGAGGGGCCTTTTTTTCGCGAGCCACATGTAAAAACAGTCCTGCTCACCCCCGTAAACCTTGCGGACTCTCCAACCGTCGGTCCAGGGTACATTGCGATCGTGGGAAAGACATCTACGACACGAAATACTTTAGTCCGATCTTCTTTACGGCATGGTGAATTCACGTCGCATTTTGCATTTTCGATGAATCGAATTGCGAACAAATAATCGCGCTTCGTACGACTAAAATTATCGCGTCGATTGAAAACACCTGAACGCGTTGAGAATCAGAGGGTAACGAAAATGATACTGAAATTAACCGGTCAATAGTTGCCCGATTGGTCGGAGGGCGTACATGTGTGTCGCATCCCTAAGATGCTCAAGACATCCGCAAGGGCGTAGACGCGCTTCGAAATAGCCCCCTTTGCGACAAAGTCCGCGACCGAAATAAATGTTTGCACGAAAATAAACTTGCCTCCGGTACCGGTCTGAGATATGATTTTGTGGCCGCGATATTTGTACGCAATCTGGGTACGCAATCCGAAGGCGACTTTATGCTTATTGAACAGACAACTCGTCAAATATGACACTTATAAAATATGATACGCCATTTCGAACAGATATCGTATAGTTAAATAAAAAAGATAGCAATTTCATAATTAATAAATTTATCGTTATTACTATTATTCGTTATTATTATAACGTTTCAGTAAATAATTTATTTAATCGTTATCGATTAGCCATTAAAAAGCTCCTCTATGATTTTATATGACGTGATTATATGACGTGATTATATAACGTGATTATATAAAAGATATTCCAATACAATTCTGAAACGATCGAAAGGTACTTTAATCGCCACCTTGCTCCTTGCTTGATTTGATACGGAGAAAAAAGGAACGGTGGGGGGGGGGGAAGGGCTCTTATCCATTCTTACACGCACACGGACAGCCATCAATCCGCGTTACCATAGGAATATCTCGGTTCTCCGGCTTTAACCACGCCATTGGGTGAATGCGAGAGGTTAAAAAAGGCCGCAGCACCTGCAGCTTTCATCCCTGGATATATCGTAAATGGATGGGGTGAGGATTGCGACAAAAACAGGAGATTTTGATCGAGGCTGGGAAATTTCCTCGTATGTCAGACGCGATACCTGTTCCAGTCGATCGAATTTCTTGGCGCGTCGATTGATGGCTTCGCGTCGTTGAACGGAAAATGAATATCCATTTGATAAAGTGAAATATAACACACGACTTGTGATCCGCTGTTTGCACACATTGAAAAATTATCATCGTTGACATATCAACGAAGATTTAGATGTGAATTCGTGCATCGCTCTTTCGGAGAAATACTTTCCATTTTTATGTCAACAGTAACATAAGTAAATAGTTTACCAATGTCGACGAAAATAGATATATATTTTTATACACGACGTTTCTTAAATGATTATTTTTGTAATTATCTGGGGAGTGTTGACCCGTGAAACGATTGAACGTTTACTATACCCTTAAATTCTGAACTCTATGATTTGCCGATTGACTGATTTTGCGCACGAACAAACTGTACCTTCCAGAGAAATGCGTCGTTCGCAGAAAAACGTAGAAACGGACGATAGAAAATTTGACAAAAATCTCCAATTGCCTGTCCTCATTTCGTCATATATATCCTTCGCCAATATTGAGAACACGCTGTGGGTTCATTCCTTCACGGAAGGTACGTGGGGGTGTACGTAAAAAAAAAGAAAGGAAAGAGGTAGGGGAGATGAGAAATGGGATGCAACGAAATACGAATGCGTGTGGAGAACCTTCATGGTTCTTGGACCCCTTAAAAGGGAAGGTCACGGAGGGGTCCGGCGGTTCTATTCGATGGCGCTCGCACGTTACCGGTGACGCACATAACATTCGTCCGTCCCCCTTTCTGGTTTCTATGAGACACCTGTGTGCTCGGGCTGTCTCGTCTATATATTTATTTATCCAGCCGGTAGAATCGACGCGACCGACCTGCATTATGAAATTTATGAATGCCATGACCGGCGAGACGAGACAGGCCCTGCCGGATAAGCATGGCGATCTTCAGGGGTAGAAACGCCTTCCTGGTGGTGAACACGTGTACGTCGTGTGTCGTGGTATTGGCTGCAGGTACGAGAAATGTGTCGCGTTTGATTTATTGTGCTGTATTACGGAATATTATTACTATCGTTGTTGACATATTATTATCGTCGTGAGAAATAAATAAATAAAAAATAAGAGATAGAAGGAAGAAAGGTCGGTTGAAAATTTTCATTTTCAGCTGACTTTTCTTCCTTTTGTCTCTTTTCAAATATATATATATATATATATATATATATTTTTTTTTTTAAACAAATATAATTCATATCGAAAAGTAACAGCAGTTTTTCTAAATTCTCTCGAGTCGCACGAATATTGAAAATGATCGCAAATGCGAATGTGCGAATATTACCAATAATCGTTACATTTTTCCTGTGATATATACATTAGAATATATTTATTTTTCGTGCGTAGTTGGTTTATCCGCTCAAAAACAAACATGTCGTGCGAAGATTTATGGGTGCTTTTTCTGTGCGAGGATACTAACACGAAGTAAAGGAACGACGACTCGGGAAGGGTGGAAACGCCCCCTTCGCATGTGTGTGCCAGGCACCTTTGACCTTTTCCGTTTCTTCGAACGCACCCTGTGTAACGGATCGTAGGTACAAGTGCACATGCGCAGCGAGAGGAAGCCAAGGATTTTATGTGGGAATCCCTCTCGACTCGACAATGGGCGTCCCCTCGTCTCGCCTCACCGTACCTCGCTTCGGTGTGATATATCGCAGATCTGTCTACGCTTTAGGCGGCGTTCGCGGCATTTCATGGATTTAGTATCAGCAAAGACACGCTCATTGTAGCTACCGCGTTTTAATTATGAGCGTAGTGTAAGTACAGGCCTTAGTATACAGAATAACGATAAACGTAAGCCATCTTTAAATAGTAAGCGAATCGATTAATTACAGTCGAACGTTTCAATATGATAGTCTCGTGATGTTCTCGATAATTCTCAAATGTGATTAGCTGATTACTGCTTAAGTCTTACTGCTTATGGTTTTTTCCTGTGTATGACACAACTGTATCTCTCATATGTCGAAAGTCACGTTATCGGGAATAAATAAACGTAGAAATCATCGAAGTACATGCGGGTACGATCCCGGGCACCTGTCGTCTCGCGGGATACCATTGTGGTAGTTCCACGTAGGAAGATCGTCGAAATCCTCATAGAAAAACAGCGCTCGTCGCACCTGCTCGCGCAAGAGCACTCCAGAGATATATTTGCAAGATGATTTTCGACTCATTCAGGTGCACGAGCCGCAGCGGGAAAATCTGCGGGCAATTTTTTCAAAGACCGGTCGGCCGGTCTAACGCAACTCTAATGCAACTTCTTGTGACCAATTATCTTTGCTCTTACGCAACAATCTTAATCTCGCAAGTCGCGTGACTTTTCGTCGACAAACTCCCGCGAATCGCGATTATTTACGCGTTCGTTAATGGGCGATTACAATGACGAGCGCGTAGCGTTATCGATCGCGACGCGAAACATCAACGAGAAATATTGCTGCGTACGCACGATAAAAAGAATAGAAATAAGAAGCAACGATAAGTCACGGCGAAGCCGACTGTCGCCCGATTTCAACAGCAATCTTGTCGGTGTTCGACTAAGCGCCATCCATTGCGTTTCTCTCCCGTTGTAAAACACATTTGGCGAACAGTGAATTGATCTCCACGTATGTCATGGTCCTCGATGCCGCTAGGTTCACCGTCGATTTCGACTCATAGACCGGTATTCATAGTCGGATCTTATATTTAAGACAATCTTAAGTTTATCTTCAGATGTTTCGTAGCCAATGAAATGAGACATACAGCATTTGAAGATAAACCTAAGATGGTTTAAATATAAGATCCAACTATAAATACCGACCTTAAACCCCAATATTCGGGTGTTATTATTTATCCTCGCGAAATATTCCAATCATCCTATAGTTATACGCGTTACTTTTAACGATACGCTATTTGACAGATATGAAAATGTGACGTATACGTTATAAACGGATCGTAGCCGTCTTTAAACAATTTTTGTCGGATTTGTTCGTTTTATTCGAGGTATAAAGTACAAAAAAAATATAAAAAATATCTGGAGATGAATTTTTCGGAAGTCCGTTGACATTCTGCGACGATTTATACATCTAGAACCTATAGTTAAAAAGATTAACGATGACCCCGGGCTATTCCATACAGAATTCTAAGGAGCGATTCTGATGTTCGTTGTAAAATCTCGAAAAAACTACCGTCTTAAGAAAGGCAATCAAGAAGGAAAGGGTCGATTGTGGGGGAACGCCACCGCACAGTATCGTAAAGCAATGTTTTTTTTGTTCGGTGACCTTTTTTTCCGCAGGCGCGGCTATGCGTGGCGCAGGATAACAGTTCGAACTCGAGAGAAAGAGAGAGAGAGAGAGAACTCCTGGATTTATTTACAATTTTCAAATTACGTCCCTCCTACGGAAGATTACAGGATCGTGGATCGGACGAGAAACCGGTCCTCCTTTCGATGTCACCGTGTTGCTCACTTGTGCTCCAATCCTATACAGAGAGTTATGCACGCCCAGGTTTCTCTCTTCCTCCCACATTTATATTTAATCCTATTGTATGACTTATTTCATTCGATGCGCGCGCGAGTAAAATCTCGGGAACGAGATGTGATGGAGGCGTTTGTACGTGTCTATATAAAATATTCGATGCGCGCACAAACACACACATATCAGGTACATTTTTCTATGTATTCTCTGTAGCGACATCAGGCTCTTTTATTAATACATGAAAAGGTTTCTATGTATCCTTCTATCTTTGCAAGGAATAAGAGAGCACGAAAGATATAATAAATTTTTCTCTATTTCTCTTTCTCTCTTACGATGAAAGAAGTGGATTCATTTTTCTTTTCCTCGGCTCCCTTCTCACGGAGCCGTCGCCCCTCTCGGAGAAGTCGTAGAGTACTTTCTCCACCTCAAATTCCTGCTCGCGATCGCGCGCGAGCACGAACGAAAGTCGGAAGCGAATCGTAGTAGGAGTTTCTAATTTCGACTTGACCTTCGAGAAGTGGGTTAAATCATAACAAGGCGCAACCTCTCCCGGGATCGTCTTGCTTTCAGCTGTTGGATCCCGCGACGGCGGGAGACGCAGATGGAAAGAAGTCGCGACACCGGGCACATTGGATGCGGTGATTTATCGTTCGGCAACTTTCGACGTTGGGCGTCCGAGAGAAACGATCGTCTTTGTAACTTGTTATCGTGGCTGTGGTTGAAAAAAAACCCCCATTCTGCATACTACGTTTCGTCATGAGAAAATTGCTTATTTGACAGTCGAGTGCTTTATGGGCTAAAGCGATGGAACGTTCAAAGTGTAATATCGTATAAAGAAATTTCATGCAATTATTTTATTATTAATTATATTAACAACATCGTTATTTATTGTTTATTATTTTGATCAAGTTTCTATCAAATTTAATTTTATACCGAGTCAGATGGGATAAGTATTATACAAAGGTAAAAATATAATAGCACAGTTTGGTTGTGATTATAATTTTATTATTTGACGATTTCGACGATGTCTAGTCTGTTTTTAGTCTTACGGGCCTTTTTATGAGCAAATATATTATTATTACGACAAATATACTAATACGACACTTGAAAAAGTTGCTTTCGGTGCTTTCAGCGACACTTGAAAAAGTTGCTCTCGGTGCTTTCAGCGTCTCTCCATCGTCGAATCCGGCGAACGATTCTATCTCTGCTCGACTCCCGACAGTTAATGAAGTCGCGAGTCTTCTCTGCGACACGGTAGGATCTAAGTTTCTATTATTATACGAGAATTCCGACGACTTACGGGGCGCACTTGACGCGCTCGCGCGTTCGCGACCGCGAAACGACTTGCTCGATCGCGATTTCGTTTAATTAGCATCGCTTTCGACACATCAGACGTATCCACGACGACGAGAAACGACCACGAGGAAAACCGGCCGAGCATTTCGTGGCTGGTATCACCGTCGATACCGGCCGATCGAGGTGTTTACGGTCCTCTTAAGCCGTCCGACACTCCTAACTTCTCTCCCTATGCGTCTCTCTTCTCTTCTCTTACTCTCTCTTTCAGTCGCTCTTCGAAGAGTCGTAGTCCAACGGCAGCCATATTGAAGGTCTGACCTTGAAGGGATAAAAAATCTCCCCCGAGATGCCTCAAGGCTCGAGGCACTTTTTCCCCTCCGCGTCTCGACCGTTCGGTCCCTCTCGCCCGAACCAGACTTTCCTCCACTCCTTCAATCAGTCACTTCCTCCTCCCCTCTTCTTATCGCCGCAGCTCCCTCTCACTCCTTCTCTTTCTTTCTTCTTCGTCATCGGTGCTCTTTCTTGCTTCTGCCCGATGTTCTCCGTCTCACTGCAGGATCTTTAGCCTTCGCTTGAGTGTGCGTTTCCACTTCTCTTGCTCGTCGTTTCGATCTTGCCAGCAGTGCATCTCCCTCGATCTTATGGATCATTCGTGTCTCTCGTAATCTCATCTTACGGGCATCGCCGCGTCTCATTCCGACTTTGGTCTCGCGTCCTTCTCGCACTCTATCTCTTCAGCTCGAATCTTGTGGAAGGTTTCCGTCCTGTTCGTTCTGGCATTATAGGCAGTTAGTCTCTGTCTCTCTCTAGCCTCTCTCGATCGGCCCCTCTCCTCGTCTCTCATGCCTGCGATATCGGGCCAGACACAGGCGGGACTCGGTTACATGTACGCGAAGGGCCCGGTGTGAGTAGGGTTATATCAATTTCTCCGCAATAACAGAACGATAGAGCGGCGGTACAGCTGCTTCCAAAATTACGCGTCCCGCTTGACTTTGATCGTGATATCAAGTTTTTCTGGGATCCAAAATAAATGAGTCGAAATGAGTTAAGAACGTGATTTGTTAAATTATCAAAAATGTAATTAATTGACAAAAATAGAATTAATTGAGCCGAAGTAATTAAATTTTTTTTATGAAATCTCCACAAAATGTAAAACTTAGAAATTTAGAAACATCTATATAACGTAGGTTTATGTTAGAATCTCGTGGGGAAAAAGGCAATTGAAAGAAAGAATTCTTTGTATAACACTTATTCAATTGAATTTTTCATTTGATTTGAGAGAAACGTAAAATTACTCATGTTGAAACTGACGGAGAATATGTAATTTCCAAGATCGGATCTTCGTATTGAGCGTAGCATCGCTCGTGAATGAAAAAAAAACGCGTTGTGTCCTAAAAAATCGCGATCGCTATGATTTCGCGTTCAGGCGCCGCCTCGACTCGCCAAATCCGGAATTCAAGGGCGATATAACGAGTAGCAGTCGTTCCGGCACACTTTTCTTCTTACAATTTTCGTAGATTTTTATGCCGCCGATAAGATCTAGCCGAAGAGCAATAATAAAAATGCCACGTGGTGCGTCGCTTGAGATTTCACGGTGGATACCGTGACTGCCGTCACGTAAACCACATAAACGTACCGGCGGATCACCCACTGTGCGCATCCCCCTTTTGTTAGCCTAGGTTAGTAATCTAGGGGACTGTTGCAGCATTTAGAAACCACGAAACATTCTCCACTCCACTACCCATAACCACGAGCGAGAAATCGGTGTGCTTGTATGCCTCTCTCTCTCTCTCTCTCTCTGTTCCTCTTTGTATTTTGCTCCACAATGGTACTTAGCGTCTCACGCGTGACAATTAGCCCGGATGAGTGGGAGGCGTAAAGACCTTCGCGGGAAAAACGAGAGTTCAATTTAAGTCTTTCGACGGAAATTGAAAGCGAGCGTGTCTGTTGGTTGTGTTACACAGACCGCTCTCCTCTGCTTCGATCTTTTTTTTGTATCTCAATTTGTTTCAATTGCCGGTCGGATGAAGTTACGTTACCTCTCTTGCGAGAGAAGCAATTTAGTTCGATACATCCAGGAAACCTTCAAGGAAATATCCCGTATGAACTAAAGTGTTTTCCGTGAAAATTAAAATTAACACTTGTAAATTGTCTCGTCAGACTCTCATTTGAAAAATCAAAAACGCGTGTGTCCCCTACATGTGCACTATTTGTACTTCAAATGGTCGAAAGCGTTCTAGGATCGGTCTCGCGACATTTAAAGAATGTGGATTCGCAAAGAGTTTCGTGACATACATACCGCGGAATGATGTAAGGACACGACTGCAACAGGCCGAAGTAATTTCGCAGAGTCGCAAGTGAGTTTTCGAATAATATCGTGCGATCCGCTACTCGTCTCGCTTCTTTCTTTAAATCTCCAGTTTATTAGCACGGCGGAGTGAGCTTCTTCGTTATCGATCGTGATTGATCACGCACAATCTGCGGATGCTGTTCGTCCGAGGAAATTCGATACGAACTCAATTTTATGTGAACACGAATTATTCTTAAGATCTCGACTATGCTTTTCACATACGCGAGAAATTTTAGCGATTCCATAACTGGGTCATTGTTTGTGCATCTCTTCGGTATTCGGAGGATTAAAGTGCCGACCTGTTTGAAATACGAACGAAGGGATATCCAGTTTCTACAGGACGCCATGTTCGACGGCACTTACAAAACGCAAGAGCCGGCTTGTCGTAGTGCTCCAACCAGGGAAATCCATTATCCGTGCGCGACACTCCGCGTGAGTGTACGCGCCGAATGCTGTCGTGGAGCACGGAGAAGGATAGAGCGAGGCGTATGAATAAATTTGTCCTCCTCTCGTGTCGAATTCCTTTGTATTATGATAATAATCCACAAAAACTTGATTCGACGTTTCCGTTTGATGAATGTACGAAACAATAATGAAGATGACGTATTCGCAAATTTGGAATTTTATATAATTTTGAGTATAGGAGAGATTTCTTATATATATATGCGCGCGCGCGCGTGTGTGTGTCTTTAATATCAACGTTTTTATTTGAATATTTTATATTTTGTGAATCATCTGGACTAAAGATGATAGCTCGTGTTAATAAACATTGGAATGTAAGAAAATATAATTAATTAGCAGAAATTTAAGTAAAATATAATCATCTGAGGTTCTGACTAAATTTACTTAATAACTTTTCTACATTGCTGTTTTTATTATTTTAAAGAATCACGAAAAACGTTTCGACAGTGACGTCATATCTACGTCAATATTTTAATCAAATTTAAATGTCATTTGTTTTCTTATTAATTCCCAGAAATTTAGTTCTTTGCGTTCCGAACTCCATTGAAAAGAGTGTCCAAATTGTATTGAAATCAAGTACATGTTATTACTAATATTTTTATTGTCTATGATCCTTCGTCAACGTTCTGGTAATATTCGTATATCTCTGTCGTTAAAAGTGACTAATTATCGAAGAAAGCAGAAAAATAAACTTCTTGCTTAACTCAATATTTTATTATCAAACGGCTTATTATCCATCGAGAACTGAGTAACATTTATTTAACATAATATAGGAACGTTCTATACTGTATTAATCATAAAAACGATTAGAGTGACATAAACATAGTTCTCAAAGAAAATATTAATATACTTGTGAGAAATGAAAAGAAATATTGTCTTTATAATAAAATTTCTTTTTTTGTAATAGCATGCCAAGATAGAAAATTCTAATGGGTTAATTCAGAGCATAATAAGGTTTCGACAAAAATCTCGACGTAAAGACCTCTACTTAAGCTTTTAATCTAATCTCGGCGAGCGTTTCGGAATCATAGAAGCCTCGAAAATTACAAAAGTGCCTTAAGAAGAAAACGCCAGATTTCCGTAAAACTAGAGATCTTTATCGCTTTGGGGTATCCATATAGTAGAATAAAAGTTTAACCGAGTCCAGTTGTGACGCAGGTTAGGGATGGTTTTTGGTCCGGACACTCAGCCTGTCCGGGGAGGGCCCCGGCGGCCCTGAACCTGTGGGAGATTCATTTTTCAAGGGATCTTAAGGACCTGCTCGTCCACTCTCCCCCTCCTCATCACCATCCCTCGTCCGCCCACCCTGCTCCCCACCAACGATCACGTGAAGTAAGCTTTGTCGGTCTCCCCGCTCTTTCTCAGGGCTGTCCAAAACTGTAGCCAAGATTTTTCTTCCTTTACATGCTAAGCAAAGTTTTGGATTTTCGAAATGTCTCGGCCAATCAAAGATGATCTAGCTACGTATCGATTATTCCGACTCGAATGAAATTTGACACGGTTCGCAAAGGTGGACTTGACTGTACTGCATATCTTTGAGAATTTTGATTATTTGAGTTTTGAGTGTATCAATTTTGAATTATTCAAAATCAGACATTACAATGACTGTTAAATGTGATAATAATCATTATAATCGTTTCCACCAAACCGGAATCTTCTCCATTATTTGGGACATAAACAATTCTCATCTTCTTTATTGGCGAATGATAAATATAAATAATCGCGTAAAATTTGACAATATATATACGAACAATGAGTTCACGAAGATTAATTAATCAGCTGGATTTTGTGAAAAGTTCTCGGCGCGCAGTGGAAGAAAGAACGGTCGCTTTTGAGTTGGATTGTACGAACTAGCGATCTTGAAACTTTTAGCAGAAGATGTACCACACTCTCAGTTGTTTACATTTTAACCGATGGCAACGTTGCCAAGTCCGTGGACCTGTTGCCGGTTCCATGGCAAAGATGTACCATTAATTAACTCCTTAATGACGCGTACGTTCAAATTAATCCTTATCTCACGTCTCTCTTTCCCGAGTAATCGATATTTGACGTTTGTGAAAACTGAACGCCGATTTGGTCAATCTTATCGCATGTTGGCGTATCTCACGTGGATTTTTAGCGATATACGCCATCGTTGCGCGCTTGATCGTTTCTCGTTTATCGTAATATTCCACGGATACGACCCGACGATCATTGTTCTAGATATATCTCGCGTGTGATTATTAAATTAATCAAAAGATCGTTGTATTTCGCTTCGCAGACATTTTTCACGATAACTCCAAATAGAGAAATTGCTTTTTTATTACGAAGCAAAGAGAAGAGAGCTTGCTCGAAATGTCGAAATAGTAATTCGGGATTAAGATATCGGAACTGCATCGTATCGAAAAGGCTCGGAAGTTGCCGCCGTCTTTTTTACGATCGACCTCCCCCACTCGGGTGCCCGCCGAGCGACGAGAATAACAGTGCCGTAAGAGACGATAACTTCCGTGCCGCGATTACATTTCTTTTTCTATAATAGCAATCTTAGAATTGTATATCTCCCTGTTCGAGGAGAGTAACGCAAATATCTTCATTAAAAAGTAATTAATATTATCCGTGAAAGAAATAGCGTAAAAATTACGATAATCAAAATTTGATGGAATGCCCGCTTGCATGATCGACGATCCTTTCTTTTCTTTTTGTTACTTAACGCGGCTATCTCACACTATCGTCCGTTAGGTTTCGTAAGATCGGTGACGACGATTGGAATGGAGCACATCGGAACGCGCAAGTACGTAAAAATTCTTTTTCACTATTAGACGCGACAGATCTCTCCACCTGAGATTACCTTTTCTACTTTTCACGATAAACACTCAGGCGACAATAATAAAATTTGTCTGATAATTTTTTCCACTCTTTGAAATCCTACCCGGTACGACAGATAGCACGTATCTTGCACCGAAGTTTTTTATGTATGCTTCAAAAGCCAAATCGGATATAGGACATTTCAACAAAGCCTTGATATTTTCTCTAGGTCAAAAGTTACCAGTTTGGTATTTAGAGAGTTGTCTTCATCTGGATGCAATATAATATGACGTGATATGTTAAAATATATCGTAATGTCAAAATTTTAAATTAGCCGAATGGTCAATAGTTATAATGTGTATATGTATATGCAGACACGATGCAAATTGTTAAGAAGATTGGCGAGATTTAGCTTAGTAAATGTTTTAACATATTTTAAATGTAAAGGCTTTATTGCAGCTCGGCGTATGGACTCGTAGAATCTTTATCGAAGTAAACAATAGCACAAACGAATGCAAACGCAGTGGTCGCTAATTACTTCCGATATGCATGACTCGACGCGAATGAGAAGAGAGAACTTTTTTCAGTAACTTTGGTTATTGCGATGGGAGGTTTGTATCTTTGCCAATCATTCCCGCTGCCTATCGCTCCCTCCTTCACGACGTGACTTCGTCGACCTCTTCGCACTGTGGAAACGTTTTCACATCCGAAAATATCTTCAGTCCGCAAACACTTTCCGACGTGCAAAGATATTTTAATGCGCGGAGCAACAAAGCAAGGCGTGCACGCGTGTGGCACGGAAAATATTATATTCACGAGTACTTTCCCATCGAAATAGTAACGCTTCAATAGATTCATTCATGATATTTAATATTGATTTAACTGACATTTGATATCAATTGTTGTATAATTCGACGTTCAAATATATTGTGAATGATATAATTCGAGTTACGGAGAGATCGATTGCGCCGTATTATAAATTACGTGATATCTTCTTTTAGCTGATGTCAAAATTTTATCTTAAAAAGTTAAACTTTGTCACTAGACTCCGTAATCACAAATATTTTTTATGAAATAATTAATTTGTTTATTTTTTAGAAGTCTCAAATGATATCAGAATTATTTTTACTGAAAGTACAGATATAATTTTGAGAATTAGATATTGAAAACAGAAAAGCAACATTATATAAATTGATCAAGTAAATGAACATTTTTTCTATAAAATAGAAATATCAAATAAATAAAACTGCCAACAGGTTCATGGTCATTATTTGGAACTTTTCTTAGATAACTTTTAGGACTATCAGTATGAGCTTAACTGGTCCCTTGATTTTAATTTGAATTTGAATAAAATATAAGATATTTATTATATTTTATAATTTTTCTTTCTAAATTATCTTATAACTTTTCGATATCTCTTTTATTTAATGTTAAATATCTGTCTACTTCATTTCGGACATAAATAATGCAATTTAGTATTTGAAAATCGGACCATTCGATACTTTGCGACTTTTATTTGTTTTCAAGTAAAATCGTCTGTGCCCTCATTGAAATCTTTTTCTCGTAATGAGTGCATTTGGAGTCAACCCAGATACATTTTTTCCCGCGATATCACTGTTAAGAATAACCTTGTTTTGCTCTAATTTTTACAATCCTTCATTATGAAACTAACGAAAAATATATTCTAGAATCACGTTTTACTTTGCGCCATTGTGCAATCGGGGTATACTTCGAAGGTCCTGCGGAGTGGAACTCGCGATTGGTTTACGATGTCGAAGTCCAAGGAACTCCGTACGACCCCGTACTGCTCCGAGTTTCCCAAGTATATCCGCGCGCGGCGAGCGAGATATATCGGGTGTGCAAGCGATAAAGGAGACTTGTGTACGCCGAGACCTCGCGTGTGTGGGCCCATCGTCCGTGCCCCCGAACGATAACTCCTTATCGTATCCGGCTCCCCTTACGCACACGTTGTCAGTTGCTGGAACTTAATACGGTACGCTTCGTATGAATTGGTCCGAGAGAATTCAACGTATCGTCTGTGTTTTCGTAGAAGCTGCTACCGTTCTCGCGACGCCATAATCAACGAAGTACAAATCAATGGGTTACCGGATGCTCTTTAGATTTCTCTGGTTATATTTTAATAAAAATTAAAATGATTCATTAGTCGGTGATTCACTGACACTTTCCGTACGAATGTAAGCATGTTGTATACATAAGCTGACGATACGGACGTTGTTCGACACAATTGGCTACGACTTGAAACATTTTCGTAGGATTTGGTGAATGTCGAGATTAAAAGGATTCTTGAATTCTGAATCGACGTTCGAAGAACAGTCGATCTGGTTTAATACAATGGTGTTCAGTTATTGATATCTCAGGTATCATACGGATACTCGAATTTTTCGAGTATTATCTGAATACCCGAGCATAATAATATTATTTATAATGACAGCACATTAATTCGATTCACAACATTGCACGTGTACGAAGTAATACCTAAAATCAAGCATCATAAATCACTACAACACACAATTCGTTATCGCTAATCATTTTTTGTAATTGATAGCATGTAACGCTCCAAGATATATAGTGCATCTACGTCCATAAATATGGAGAAGAAAGAAGGTTAAAAATTATAGGAGATAGCGAATGAGATCATGCACAAACACTTAAAAGCAAGAAAGCTATCATTATCAGTTACGGCTTAAATATCCGATGCTACGCGTTACGGCGTGTGCGTCTGGAACGTTAATGATCGCGGTTGCATGTTTAATTATTACAAATCACAACTGGTTATGGTGGTTTTATAATGATTGGTAATGAATTAGATATTTTTTTCAAAAGAAATAGAGGAATAAGAGAATGAGAGAGAGAGAGAGAGAAAGAGAGAGAAAGGGGGAGTAGAGTATTTATTTTTACCTTGGGATTGAAAACCTCTTGAGTTTACAGAATTTTCATACAAGTATGATTACTTTTCGGATTTATTTTAGAATAATATATATAAAAAATAAAGAAATAAGTCGTTATGAAGGAATTCCAAGTATAATCTGGGATAATATGTACATCTGTTTTAAACTACGCAAGAGAAATAACATAGAAAAACAGGAAAGAATATTGCACAATAGAAGATAGCACAAATTGTTTATACAGGAATACGCAAACGCGAAATATATTTATTTGTTTAGTCGTTGGCTAACAATGTTTATTCAGAGGTTGCCATAAAGATTAACATTCTTCACATAATGATCACCTCAATGCGATGTAATTGCCGTGAATTTTTCTGAATTTATGAGAGACAGAAACANGGGGGGGGGGGGGAACGAGAGAATAATTTCATTGACAAATCTATTCACGAAAGAAAGTTCGTTAGAGACGTATCAAAGAGAAACATATAAGCGCGTGCACTCGGAGGAAAGAAGCCCATGTTATCGCTATCGGTTACGGGTTAAGTATCCGACTGAATGCACAATGGTGCACGCGTCTCAAACAATAGCGTTGGCAATTAAGCGATGAATTATCGCGAATCAGTTCGCTTTTTAGCGCGCCGTCGCGCGTCAGTGATCGATGGCGAGCGCGGTTAAGAGGGATGAGACGCGCGGCCCCGACGATCGGAGAACACGAAAGTGCAAGGCAGGAGCAACGTCTTCAGCCGGCCACGCCTTCGATCGGCACAATGGAGCGCAACAATAAAACTGAAGACTAGAAATAAAAAAAAAGTCACGGAGACCTATGCATCGCCTCGTAACGCCTCACGCTGCGTTCCCGTTCCCGCTTCGTCTCGCCTCGCCTCCCTGATCTCTCCGCTCTGCGCCGCGTCTCGCCTCGCCTCGAAACTCATTAAAGCTCGTCGAGATACCCGGTCGCGTTTATGCAGGCATGTAACGACGAACGAGAACAACGTCGGTGCATGCATTTACGAGCGTTACCGCGGCGTTGCACCGTTGTGCCGTGCGTCTTTATGCATCGACGCGACGCGACCGCGATACATCGAGAGCCCGGCGACACCGACCACTGTGTGTGTGTGTGTATGTATCATGCGGTCGCGAAAAGTCGCGACCGTAATCGTATGAATCGTACCTCGGGATCTTATTGTCGGCACGGCATAGCATTTCCGGTTTTTGACACGCGCGCTCGCGGCTCGATCTCTCGCTGGTCCGCGGATTCTCTGAAGCGCGATCGACCCAGTTGACTCTACACTGAGAGAAGAGGAATTATTAATCTCGCTACAGTCATTTCGTCACCGCACATATTTTCCGGTTGTTTTACCGAAAGAGCAATAATGGCAGCTTACATGTAAGATTTTCATCATTAATAGTACGATGACATTTTCTACACCAATGATTTTCCTTACGATAATTATTTTACTATGCAGTTATAGTCACAAATATCGAATATCTTCTTCTCAGTGTATGTTTTAATATGACCGATCTCTCGGCTATACGTGGAAATAAAAGAAAAGAAACAGATAAGACATATTTGATTCGACGAAATATCCCGAATACGTCAAATAAAAAATGAAGTTTTATTGGAGATCCGTGTTTAATATAAAATATATTATTATATTATCATTACTAAATTGTTAATTAGTGATAATATTGTTGTATCTAGTTGCAAAGCGACTTTTTGTTCACGCGTACTCTCGGTAAAACGATGGTATTATTCTCGCGAGTGGCTCGCGCGAGTAATCGAAACACGTAACGAGAGGCGGTACGCGAAGGATCTTACGCGCTATCTATCCTTCCTCTTATTTTTTCTCACATAACAACGAGGCGCTACGGCTCGTGTCCTGTTCACCCATTTTCGAAGGACCTTAACCAACCATGACCGAGGTGGCTCGCGTGGATCTTACCTTTAATGCCACATGGTCTTCCACACGCACGTTGCTCGCCGTTTTCCTTATATACCCGGTGTACCTTGATTACCGCGCCGTGCCATACATGGCACTGCAATTTCGATGCGCGGATTGCTGAGAAATTGCACGCTCCAAAAGAAGCCGATTTATTAGAAGCACCTAATATGGCACCGCACTTATATCTCCCCCCGGCATGATTTATCNTTTTCCCCCCCCCCCCCCCCTGATATTGTTAACCGATTTCATGTGTGGGGCGACAAACGTTAAATCGCGGCGCAACACTTTACTGTTTGTTGTGAAGTAATTGATTTCGGATAATCCGAAGGCGCGTGAGAAGTTGTGTGTGCGTATATGATTAGTAACGATAAATTCATCCTGAGGAAAAAGGTCTTTCGAGTGTCGCCGATATGAAAACAGTTTGTTCCGCGGATTTGCAATATCTCGCTAAAGACACGGCGTATCTTTTGAAATGAATCGCAACGAAGAAAACAATTTAAATTCGTTTAACACGGTGTCGGGTTATCTTACATTTCGAAAGGAAGATAATCGCAACCAATGAATATTCTAAAATAATAACAACAACAACAACAACTTTAATCGATAAAAAATAAATGAATAAATAAAGAACAGATGTGCAATACGTTTCGGATAGTGCCTCAGATATTATCTCACTACGATCGATTAGGCATTCGTAGTGGTTGGCTTTGCTTTGCCAGATATACACGGATTTACGGATGTTGAACACCGAACGCCGGAAATCCTTGAGCGGCGTTGATGCGCACATCGAGATGACTGCACCAAATAAATGCATAACTACGTCGTTACGTGATGAAAACGATGTCCCCTGCGGATTAATAGCTGGCACAGGACGGCATGGCTGACAAGCCAGCAAATTAAATCACATAAATTACGGCGATGACCGATTGTAAAGCGGCCGCGGTGCTCGTAATCGCGCACGAAATTTTGCAATGGACTGTGGTGGCATAAAGCTCATTCGCGACCTTGGAAACCGATGCATTATTCGAGATGAGAAATTGCAAAGGCGGGCGCTGCTGAAGCTATGATGAATGAGAAGCGCCCGAGAAATTCCCGCGTCGAATAATTCCCCCTACGATAAAAATAACAGCTGTATTATTCCGACTCGCGCGCGAGATCGATTTCAGGCGTGTTCGTTCGACAAAAATAATACCGGCCGGGTATTGTCGATAGGCGCAAATTGTTTTCACGCTTGCATATAATATCGAGGAGATACGGCGAAGAAAGGAACATAATATATAATAGTGGTTTCGCTTCTGCTTCGAAGTAATTTTGTATTTTTATGCAACATGCACGTATCTCCTGTCCGCCTATTCACGTTCCTCTAGAATTATCGCCGCTTTATCGGACGGCAAATATCGCACAGCTTTTTATCCAAGAATCTTCTCCTTGAATTTCAGATTACAAGGTGAAGTTGATGATATTTATCGGCCCGAGTCTCCTTAATCTTCTCTCTCTCTCTATCTTTCTTCCCTCCCTTTCGCTATACATAGGCATTATTTATTCTTCCTTATCCTCTGATTCGTTTTGTAAATATTCGAGTCAGAGACATATCGTTGATTTTTTCACCTGTGTACTTGAAAGACTGATAAATATTTAAAAACATTTTTTTTAGTTTTTCTTTTTTCCAAGAAATGTTGTTAATAATGCCATGTAATTGCATATAATATAATAGTCAGAATCTGATAACTTGCTACATAATCTGACTTTTGACATTTCAATACCCATTTCAAGAACGAGTTTGCGTGTTCAGTTGATACTCATCGATCCTATTTAAGCAGGAAATGGAGCAAGGAAAGTAATATCTTCGATGTTTCATACTATTTTACTACTGTAAAGAAAAGATCGCGATTCAAATATGAAAGGATATATGCGCGGTATGCACAGAGGATGTCGTGTATCAGTTTCATTGGTTTTCAGAATTCCGTACTAGTGATATGACACTGTTGAGCATGCAGAATTGATTAATAAGAGAAGTGTCGAGTTGTAGCAGGACGACGCTAGCATATATCTTTGGCCACTCTTGAGCAAAGATTGTTTCAACTCAAAAAATGTCACTTGTCTTATTCGCCATATTACACCGAACATCCCGATTCATCACGAGACATCTCCTCAGCACGTGTGCCCTCGACTGTTCTCGGCACATATGCGAGCACTTTTCGAGTTTTTCTCTATTTTTTCTCTCTGCCGCCGCGACGGAACTCTGCGACTTAATGTCAGCCTCTGCCATTTCGTTCGACACGATCCGCTTGCTTACTCAACGTCGGTGGGAGAGAGCCGAACCGATTGCGACACGTATCCACCTTTTTTCTTGAACGTTTCTTTTTCACGGGGCGGGCTTATTCAAATGTACGAAATGGCAGGGCTTTCTCCTACGACACTTTTCGGATTTACGTTAGAACTCCGTCAGGATCAGGCAATTTCTCTCCAGGGCCAACTCGCGCGTTCCGTCGCGCGAGCTCGTGTGCGCGGCACTCGCTCGTAAATAATAATTGTTAGAACTTTTAATAATCCGCCGCGAGCGAATCGGCGCGCTCGTAAAAGCGAATCTGCATAAACTTTTAATGGCACCGGTCGCTCGACCTGTTCCCACCGCCTGAATTTCAAAAACAAGGCGGCCGGAGATCGTTTGTCCTTCACTTTATTGGCCGACAACTGGAAGTGCGCGAGGCAAAAGTGACTCTAGGCATTAATAATTAATACTTACCGTCACGATTGCGGTGAAACAGAATTGTACGGTCTAATAAATATTCCACTATACATTTATACTGAAGAAGATGCATGTGGTTTTCAGTATCGCGATTTATCCCCTGTTCACTTTCTAAACGTTTATGCAATTAATATTAACATGTCCAATTTATGACATAAATAGAAATTATTAAAATTACATCAAAAATATGATAGATTATATAAAAGAGCGAGGTTATTAACCCTTATGTACCGGGAGGTATTTTGGGCGATTTTTACAATTTTGAATTAAAACTTTTTTGTATACATCAAAGAATAGACTAGTGACAAACTTGGCGCTGCCATCGCGCCACAATAATGATTTCCCGGCCGGGAAAGGTTAAAATTATTGCATTTATTATTTTTGTTCATACGTGGGCACTAATTAAGTAATAAGTTTAATTATTATATTACCCAAATATAAAGTACGTAACATTATTATATTGTTCAAATATGTTTATCGAATTAAAGATTCATATTCGTTTTTTCTCGAGTATTGAATGAGAAAAAGCTCCGTCCCGAATGAGAAATTTCCGTTGGAACAGGATACGTGTTTACCAAGACTCGTAATTTTTCGTGCCTGTTCGTGCCTAAACATTCCAACATACAAGAGAGACACGCACAATAGGTAGGGCGAGATATAAAATTTCAACGAAAACATAGCTAGACTATCCGGTCACGTTCTCCGTCATCGTCAACACGTGAATGCAGATGTTAGTGATAAGAAAAGCACTTTATCGCTCACGCGCGGCCATGAAGACGACGAAACGTGATTTCCCGCGCTTTCCAGTCGCCAGACTGAGACGTCATCGTTCAGCAAGTGTAAATACGCAATTACGTCACGGGCTATTCGCAAACAAGAGAGCCAAAGCGATCGATTTACATGAATCAGAATGACAATCGATCCTCACGCATATGTCGAGTTAATTCGAGATCTCGGAGGAGAGAAAAATAACTCCCCGGCCCCTCCAGTTTCTTTGGAAGTCACGAGGAACGTATCAAAATCTTTTCCCGGACACGACTCTGTTTGGGTTAGAAAGCGAAAAGAACGCGCACTACGGATGGCTTCGACGTCGTAAAAACAAATTTCAAAAGTCAACTGTCGCTCCTCTGAGATAGTGTGAGATTTGTCGTGGTTCGAATCTTCTCAAGACGAGTCTTCTCGGCACGAACGATCGTCTTTATAAAATCTACATGTTCCGAGGAACACAAGATCTCTCTTTTCAATACCGTACCTTTAAGATTACCTTGATCAGCCTTTTACTCCGCCGTTGAAATTTCTTTTCTATTTCAAGGGCACCAAACAAAGATTGTGTGCAAGAATGTGCAAGGTGCACTATTCAGGAAAAGAAAAATCCAGAAGAAAAAGTTTTCCTTTGATCCTCTATCAAATTTTGTTATAGACCGCTGCTCCTTCTTTGTTCCTCAAAATAGCAGTCCAGAGAATTTTCTTCAAAATAACAGTGTTTACTTCAAAATAAAGTGATTACGCACATATTTGTTATTATTTGTTATTATTAAGTGATTTAGCACATATTTGCGGCGTAGAATTAACGCTTCGTAATGACGTTTATATGAAATTCGAATTATTGTCATCATCGCGCTGCTACTTCCTTTAGCGCTATTTTCCTCGAATGCGGTAAATTCTGGTCGATGAGCAGAATTACATTTGCAACCTTGATATTGCATAATTGAGCAATATATAGTGCGTTTGTATCAATGCGAATCGTTATTTTTATAATTAAATTATAGCTACGACTTTGTTGGCCTTCTCTTTGCTAGTCGCGTCACCAACCATATATGATATCGTGGGAGCGATTATATATGTTTGTTGATCGGCAAAAGTTATAGTTGTCGTATGATAAATTGTACTTTTACGGTATGTAATTTAACACGCTCTCTTGGAGCGTGTCGCTCGATTAATATGCAAGCACGTGCTCTTTGTAACAAAATATTTCTCCGTAGACTGTGTATATTTCAGACAATATCTAACCAAGATAGACGGAAGACTTGATTATATTTTCATTGAGTCGTAGGAAAATGTATTTTAAGTGCGTTCAAACACACGCACATTTATATATGCAATTTTTAAGAATCATCATCAAATCACACGTTTGAATAGGTCCAGGTGTATCCGAGAACTCCGCGATCGCAAACATCGAGATAGACGATTTATCGTATAGTTATTGATTATAATCGTGGACTCCTCGGAGAATCGAATTTCTACGATAGAATAGGATGGGATTTCATTGGGCGACGGTGCGCAACATCAACCGTGCCTGCGAGCGCGAATTCCGGAAAGTCCGTTCACAGATCGTCCGCGGAAAACGCTCGGCCGTCATTACCGTTTATTTTCCTGGTCGATCGCCGTTTCCAACAAAGATTCGAAATTATACGTTCTCCTCTCCACATGGCTCAAGGCTCCGGCGTCGTCGGAAATCGCGAGTGTTCCGCGAGAAAAGCGCCGCGTCAGCTAATGACAGGTTTTCTCGGCACACGTACCGAATGAATTTCCATATTTTCCTCGTGCCCGGACTAACGTCTCTCGTCCACCCTCGTAGGGCAAATGTTTCGTCGGCCGATCCTCGCGCACGATCGCGCGCGTTTACGCTGCAAAGTGATAGCCGCACCGGTTGAGCCGAGTCTCATATTACATGCTATAATCAGGACGCGAATGGTACTCGATTGAGGGTGCAACGGTGTTTCGTTATTTTTCTTTAGAGTGAAATCACACGAAATACGATACGAGTGCAGCCCTGATTCGTAGAGACAGTTCGATCCTCCTCTCGCCTCTCCCTTCCCGGAATTACGGTGTAAATTCTAGTGTTTTATGTCGTATTATTACACGCGAAATAATCTATTCAAGAGTGGTTTTTCTTGTTTTTACTCGGCTTTACTTGAATCTCCTACCTCGGCCGACGGGCGTCTTTCTCACAAGACAACCGCGGCATTCTCGTCTCGTCTCATTTCCCCGCTTCTCGTATTCTTCCGACTTTAGAGCGTACCTTTAACCCGAAGAACCACGCGATAAGTGAGCGGCTCCTCGCACGCTGGAGGTACGTCCCGAAGAAAGAAATTGCTCCCCGCCAGGGAGTAGTAGGCCCTCTCCTCTTCACTCTCCTCTCGTTCTCCCGGTTTTTTCTCTCGTTTTTTGGGCTACACACTGCGCGCTCTGCACTTGCCGCTCGGCATGGGGTCGTTAAAAATGAAAAAGCCACCAGGCTCCCTCGCGTCCTCTCTAATTTTATTTGGCTCAGCTTAAGCGCGCGTCTCGACTTATTACTCAAGAGCGATGTGTAATGTTACAGTTAATACGTAGTTACGCTTTTCTTCCCACATATCACTGCAATTATATCTTATTATTACTATTATTATTACGAAGAAAGGAAAAATTATTAATTGGAATTTTCTTTTAAACTAATTAGGAAGCATTATGAACATATTAAATGCCAGGTGAAAATATTCTAAGAATATAATACAATTGCAAAGCCCTGAATTGTAGTGACTATTGTACTATTGGTCAATCGTGACGTCGGGACGGAGATCTCGTAATATCTCATTGGTTGGCTCGATGGGCGTTCGATTATTCGGCCGAATAATATTTCGTATGCGCGATAATACGTGACGCAAATATCGAGCGAGCGAACAAAGCGTTTCGACTTTGCTTACGATCCGGCCTGGCTTCATGTTGTATTAATGCGGCATTAATTTCGCCGATACGCACAATAAAAATTTATGTAATCTTTTGTTTGGGAAATACATAAAACATTTGCGTTACGCGGCGCGTTCATCGCGTTTTATCACAATTGGACACCAGAGCGTAGTGTTTATTCGAATATGTGTTTTGTGCGCGTTACGCGTAACATCGCACGTAACGAACTTGTAAGATGTAGATTTGCAGCCGGTCGCGATTAACTTGATTTTCATATTAATATTAATAATATACCATTTGTGCACGCTCGCTCGAGGAACTGTAATAGAAACGCGTTGCAAATCAAATAAAATGTGCAAATTACCTTTACCTTGAACAATCGTGTCTCGCACGGTTCAGTTCAGTAATTGCTTTGTAAGCGTAAACACTGTGTTCTCCTTAGAAATGAGTTAATTTGAATTTTCAACTTTGAGTTTTCAACTTTTGCGTTTTCATTGAGAAAGAGGAAATTGTCAATCTCATAAAAATTATAGTCACTATCGACGTCAACCACAATTTGTGTTACTCTTAAAAAAGTAGCAATAGCAACGTGCATTGTCATTAACACTATACCTAAAATGAGATTTCCAACTATAATTATTTCATTATTCAGTAATAGTCATAAATATTAGACAATTTTTTCTCAGAATTTCGTATTATTTTAATCGAAAAATATATCATTATCGAGGTATCGTCGTCAGAACATGTCGCAACTGCGCACGTTGCGCGAACATTTACTTTTCCATCTCTGTAATTCGCGTTTACACAGTCAGATGTTTCTTCCCAGCTGGTAGACTCGTCAAATTATATATATATTCATATAACCGCACGATGCATCGCGTATAGTCGATTACTCAATAAAAAAATATTTGTCCGCGCTTTCATACGTGGGATACATCTCCTGGTTGGGAGGGGATCGATGCACGATGCTAAGTTTATTCGTGTTCATCGGCCCGTTTATGGAATGTCAAAACACACAAACCGAGACTGAGGTGGCGGGGTGTACGTTGAAATGTACATCACGATTAAAGTTTCGGAGCGGGCCTGCTACGTGGGCCGCGTCGGAAATTTCGGAGAATACTCCCGATAATTCAAAGTGAACGTCGTTATCGCGTTAAGCGCGTAATATCCTGCTGAAAAATTGCCAAGCGATATTTACGATCACGCTTAATAACAGCTTTAACAAGCCCATTTTACGGACATCATAAAGCGACGGAGACGTAAAGTCACGTTTGCAAACAATCGCGACGTGTAATTGTCCGTATTTACAAATTCAAAAATTGATACTGAGATATTTCGAACAATTACATTGATCTCTTATATTAATTGTTACGAATTACACGTTTGTCCGAAAATCCGCGAATGTAAATCGCGCCGAAGCTAAATATACATTGCCAAGCACAACGCAAAGCGTTGGAGAAGTCGATCGAGAGAAGGAAGGCAAGCAGGCAGGCAGGCAGGCAGCATTTTGGATTCGGTTCTATCTCGTAAGCGATATTTTGGAAATCGTCGCGGCTAAATGCGCGTATCCGTCCGCACTCGAGTGGAGGAGGAGATCCTTGAACGTAAGCTGGCCGCCCCTCTCATATCCATTCTAGGAGCAGCTTAGCCGGGGACTAAGACAACACAGTGGGGTATCCACTCATTTTAGACGCGACTAGGCCTCGGGATGTGGGACTCGGATAAGAACCGGTCCGAGATAGGTCCAGGGTTTGTTTTAGCAGGTCAGAAACCAGCTCGACCTGTCAGACCGCGACCACTCCGGCGTCTCGCGCGCCAAAAATAACGATCGAGTACTCGAGTTTCCTTCGATCATGCCTCGTCTTTCCAGCGGCTTTTCCTCCTCAGTTTCCCTCCGATCCGCGGAAACGTGTGATACAAACCAGACAGGCGCTGGAAAGGCGCTCGGGTTCTCTTCCTGCTCATTATGAGCGGCTCTCGGCGCGGAAAGTTTATTGCGAGGCCCTGGAAACTGCTTCTCGAGTGGTTGCCTATTGTTATTGTCTCGGCTCAGTTCGAGTTCTGCGCCGACCGCGCATGTGTTCCTTTGTCGAAGATCCCAATTTCGCACAAAGGAAATTGATATTTTGTAGGGTGAGCGAATATGGTTGTTGGACAATTTCGTCCTCGCCGGATGTTTATTTGAGATTATTCGAGTTTCTTTTCGATTCCCGATGCGAGATATTTTCTCCGTTGAATACGCTTAAATTGCTTAGAGAAGAAAAATAAATATTATTATAACGCCAATATTATTGTTAATACACATATATATATCATCATTTCGATCGGTTCGCCTGTTCAATTACCACGCGCAGAACTTACTTACGGCCAAATCCTCAACAAAGAACCGAACGTGCTCGGGCTCCGCGGCTCCCGGAGTTGTGGCTCGCCTCTTTTTCTTTTTTCCCCAAACAAAACTCTTTTACCTCACCTCGCCTTCCTTTTGCGTTCGTGACTTCTCGCTGATCGAGGCAGTGTTCTCAACGTGAACCGTCGTCATTCGTAGCCCTCCGCTGCCACGATTTCGCTCGATCTCATTGTTTTCATTCGAGCAGCGTGACACTAAATAATCACGATGCGGAATTTAGGTACCATTAGCGGATCCTTTTGTTAATCACCATATCGTATTGTCAAGCGGACGATTATATCACAGAGCTTGGAGTTTAACTCGATAATAGTTCAAGTTAATAGACACCCGGTACAAGTTCACCTCGTTGATAGTTATTAATGACATATCGAAGTAAGAAGATTTATCGTGCATCAGTATTTCAAGAAGTTTTGCGTTACACTTAATAACGATCCGCTTAGCAGCAACACGCGATTGCCACCCTTATCTCGTCGCTCAGCATGGAAATGCGTTTTCAAGGTAACAGAAGGAGAGACGGAGAGAATCCTATGCATGCTTATACCCGAGTTGCGGTAGACCGGTTTTGAAAAAAATCGTGGCAGTTATAATGAGAGATAACTGCCCGGTAGCCGAAGTATGAGCCACACTCGAGCAGTGTTAATCGTGGGGAGAGGGAAGAAGAGGAGTAGGAGGGAGAGGGGAGAGGCTATTACAGGTATTAACGTTTACTCGGTAGACACGAATTTCTTTCGCCGAACGCTTTTTAGCGTCACTTTCACCGGAATTGCGACTTTTACTACGATTGAACCAATTATCGCAACCGCGAGGCCCGTGTTACCGTTCGGCAGCTGTAAATGATCTGTTCAAGTTCGGGATGCGACGGTTTTTGTGTTTAATCTATGTTCGATGTTCATACGTATAAGAATATAAACGAATAAAAAAAATGCGGAGATTACGCGCGTATGCTCGGTACACTTTTGTCGCATATGTATCGATTTCTCGGCGTCACACATGAGTTATCTGGCGATTAATGATTGTACGCGTACAGTCATCGGGATACAATTCCAAGTTCGAGCACGTATTTAACGTTTTTACTTTCTTCCGCTGAGCGCGAAATACTTGAGAAATAGAAACGAGATTTACATATATCGCCGAAGGACGAGGTAGAGACTGATGTAAGTGCGGCTACGTTGGAGTACACCGTATAAATATTTGCGCGAAAGGGAGAGAGAGAGAGCCGGGACACGGGATCGAAGACGTGGAAAGATGTTTGACGTTTATAAATAGCGATATTCGTTTCCGTCCACGCGCGAGAAAAAAACGTTATCTTTCGGTGCCTATTTTAGCGCGCGGATTTTGGCGTCCATTCAAGTTTCCGAAATGCGCGCGGAGTACCGATGTCGAATGTGTTTTCCCCCGGCCGAGTCATCCGAAATAAAGCATGCTAGCGGATGAAAACATAGTCATCCGTGTGCGTTGCATCCGCAGAATATCTCGAATATTATCGGTACTTCCGATGATCGTTTCGCGATATTTTCCCAGTCGTTTAGCTCAGGACATTAAAGGCCATTAAAGGTCATAATCATTAACATTTCAAATTAAAAAACGTAGGAAATAAAACTTCTAGAAGTGTCAAATATTAGTTTGGAACAATGTTTATCGAAGGCATAGATATGATAGGGAATTAAATGTCGAAAACAGAAATATAATTATATATTAATCGAGCGATCTATTATTCAATAATAAGATATCGTCCCATGAATGGACTGGCCTCTAATAGGTTAACAGACGGACATAAAATAATTGCGCACAAAAATCGTTTTGATGCAATACAGAATATTCCAAATAACTAATTTATTTACTGTAAGCGTGCAAAGCGATGTTTCTTTTGTCGCACTTCCGCGCGTTGAATTTACAATGCATGAAAACCGGGAACTGTTTGGATTAGCGTTGGTGAAACGAGAAATTGAATTAATTTTTTTAGGATTATATCGAAGCGCATATGTATATATATATTGTCAGAGCGCGAAACGTTAAAATCGAAAAAGAGAATAGCCGAGGATGAGATTGAGAATGAGAATGAAATTGCAAAAACGTGAGTGCAGCGATGTTACCTTGAGAGCCACGAATGTATTGAGATGGTGCCGTCGTAGTACGGCCGAAGAGATCGGAAGATTATGAGCATTGCAACGATCTTCATTATAATTGACTATATATCCGTGAGAGGAGAAGCATGCGAAGTAAATGGCATTACTTATGCATGAGACGCAATTACAATAATTGTGCCGTTACGTGTGTGTGTGTGCGTTCGCTCGCGCGGTGGGCGCGAACGGCAGTTGCAAAACGCGTGTGGATGCATATTCGTGTTTTCCCTGAAATAGTTTATCGTTTCGTGGGATTCCCGATCGGTAAACAGTCTCATCCTAGCGCGAACGAACGAGTCACGTTTATACTGCCTCCCGTCGTTTCGTCGTTCGCGCGGCTTCTTTTCGCACGCGTACGCGGAGGGTCCAACGCAAAGCGGTGCTTTCCACAGTATAAAACGATCTCCATGAGATTCCTTTATCTTTAACGAGAGATTCGACATTTTTTTACAGCTTCTCGCGTTGTAGACACGATAAAGGCGGAGATCGGTTACATGCGCGATTGCGTTGTCTTAATTAGTCTGGTGGAATACCGATGCGATTAACGTGGAAAGAGATTCCTGCGATAAATACAGTGTAGTATATCGAAAGAGGGAAAGATACAATAAATACTTCCGACGTGAATGATCGCGCAGTTTCGCGCATTACTGCAACTTTTCTACTTCGGAAACAAATTCAGGCGAAAATAATCCGGAATTATTGTTTGGCAAACCCGGATGTGATCTCTTGGCATTCTACCCGTCGCGATACGCAACTGGAAATATATGTGTGCGCCTCGCGAAGATGTCATAATGATTAATGACTTATAACGACAGTGAAGCTAGTTTCGGTTTTGCATCTGAGATTTGTAACTCTGACATTGGCTCATTTAAATTATTAAATCAGCGGTAAATTTCCGTTTCGAATACTTCTGTTTTAAAGATCAGCTATTTCTGCACAGAAAAAAGTACTACATTGAGAAAAAAGTACTTAAAGATTTATTTCTGTAAAATAAACTTAACTTTTGTGAAATAAATCTTATTTTACAGAAATGAATCTCATTTTTGTGAAATAAACCTTATATCCTATGAATAAATTTTTAAATATTTTTTTCTCGGTGTAGATTCAATATAAATTTAATAAAAGATTCAATATATTATTAAATAATTATTCCAATGTGTGTGCTTCTTAGCCATTTTTTTTTATCAAATAATATTTACTTGATCTAAGTAAAATTTACTTAATTCAGGTGAAAGTTTGCCAGAGTATCGAAGTAATTATTTACTTGAATTTAGCACTTTTTTTCTTTGTGATCAGAGACGAATTTCCAAATTGTGTTCAATTAATTAAAACTAATTGGTTCCAATTCCCATTAGTCAAGATTATTCTCAAGAAACGATCCTACATTACTTTTTCTCTTTTTTCGTTGACCTATAATTTATTTGTATCTTTCAAATATGCGGCTTAAAAAGACGATGTTATTCAATATTCCCTCCGATGTCGCTTCCAATCTTCCAGTATCTCACGCCTGCGCGAGATATTTCTACAGTTCGTTCATTGATTTCATTATCTGCTTCAGAGTTCGATCGGGTATACCAATAGCGCGAATTGAGAGAAATGGAAAGTGAGCGCACTTTGGAAAAGAGCGTACGCGATCAGTTTTCGCATTATCTATAACGGCAAGCGCCGTTTCTTTTCTCTTGCAATGCGCTTCGCTGGCAAAAAGCGGAAAAAGGAAGGAAAAAGAGGAAACGTCGGAAAATGCATGCGTGGATGTAGCAAACCCGTTCGCTCTACCGAGGAACCAGTTTGCAAAATCGTACATACGCTAATGCCGCCGCTCGTAAGCACGCTACACGCATCGCGGAGCGCGGGCAAGCTTTTAACGTGTCGACTCGCTCACGCAACTTCGCCATGCAAATTGGCTATTAATTTTGCTATTAGTTAGCCGCCCGAGTAGGGAGCGTCCTGGGAGCGGAAAAATGGCAAATTTCAAAGGATTTAATGGTAACGACAAAAAGCTGTGCAACGGAGAAAGAAATTGCCATTACCGAGCTCATTGATAAAAATGAAAACTGAAAGCACAGTGCATTAATAATGAAGAATAAAATCGCAACCGTGATACACGTGTTGCTAATAGCATACTATCGCAAAAAATAGAAAATGTTAAGTACTATCTGACACTTTTCTGAGAATTTCATCGTTCGATTATGTAATGTTCTGTCGGTGAAATCCGCGCGTTAAGATGCAGGCATGTTGAAAACAAATATTCGATGACGATACAATTCAACGAGTGACAATAATATGTCATTTTCGAAGAATCTCAAGATTGTTTTCAAACAGGAGCGCACGATGACTTTTAGTATAGGAAGCCGATCATCGATGATGTTGGTAATAATAGTTGTTGCGAAAGTGAAGTGTGTCACAAACACGTGAAAGCTGAATTAATCACGCGCTATGCTTCTGATCGTTACGAGACTTTCGTAAAACGTTACAGCTGCAGGTAAAGAGATTCGCAGTATTCGCTTAGATAAGTATTTAACTATATATTTAAATCGTTAAAATATATTCATGTACATACGCAAGTTACGTAAATAATTTACAGCGTGGTTATTTCAAAACGGAAGAAATCACTCATAACACATTTATATTATATTTTCATAGTGACGGGCATACAAACATCTCGAAGTCCAAATTACCGACATTAACTTTCTCCATCTCGCGTCTTTTCCTCGAAGTAATCAATTTTCCCGTCACGTCGTAAGCTGAGAACTTGAGAGATCGATCAAGGAAAGCTGCAACGATAAGTTACTCAATATTTGTGGAGCAATTTTATTTTAGAATAAGCTAGACATTTTTTAGTGATATTTTTTAGCATTATGCTAAAATAAAGTAATTTACTGGACAAAGAAAATGTAATACGTTACATGTAAGTAAAGCATACTGAGACGAGAAGAACGCATTTAATTTATTCGAAAGTGCCATTTAGTGGATTAACTCGCACATTTGCATAATACTCCAATTCATAATGTCACAATTTATACGTATACTGCACATATAACATATTGACCGGGATCGTTTGCGTTTTATCGCGAACGATAATTCTCTTGCGGAAGCTGTAATCCCGAAGAAAGTTGCGATCGTCGCGATTTCCCAGTGTCGGAGAAACGAATTACGGAAACGATCGCGAGGAGAAAGAAAGGGAGATACAGAGATAGAGAGAGAGGGGGAGAAAGAAAAAAATGATCGTTAGAGGTATGAGAGTTTTTCCGCGTTTTTGAGACCTGGTCCCGCTGGTGGACGGATGGATGGATGGCCTGCGCCTATTCTCGATCGACTGACTCGTTTGCCCGCGACGTCATGGTTAACTGTCGGTAAACTGAGAACCGTGTTTTTGACGTTGCTCGCGGTTCTCGTTACGACTTACTTGCGGCGAAACTCGCCGCGGCGTAACGTTTCGCATCGATGCACCCGTCAATTGTCGATCATCGATACGCAAGACGAGCTCGTGTTTGATCGTTGTCGCGCGCGTTTTCGCGCGTACGGAAACGTTCCACGAGCCTCGTCCCGAAAGTCCATATTGCGTCAAAACAATTCAGCGATTCGGACGAAGATTTTTTTTCACCGGGATTTATTGGTGAGTACTTTCTATCTGTTTGATTGACACAGCCGGTGAAACTTTGCCAACTGGGTGAAATTACGAAGACACGTAATCCGTTTCAGAAAATTTCACAAGATTTCCGTGAAGAATTTTAAGTCCGGCGTCTTTCGCTCAGACATGACATCGTACTGCAACCGGAATCGTTTCGTCGACACCGACAGTATAGTTTCTACGACGAGAAAAGGTCGCTTTGTGCGTCGTGGTTATACCCCGGCGTGGGTTCGTATAATTTTAGCAGTAACGATTTGTCGGTACAAAAACACAGTCGAGAATCGAAGTAACGCGTCGTGACGACGGGAGGGAAAACGGGTGCGAGAACGAAGCACGAACGTGACAAAGAAGAAGGGAAGAAGGAACAGAGACCCTCGCTCCCTTTTTTCACCCACAGGAAGAGAAAAAAGGAGGCGCGATTATGGCAGATATGTGACATCATCGTGGGAGAAAAAGCTGGTCGTTTCAGCTGCTGCACCATGCGGCTCGTTGGCGTTGCACTCTTCTTGCATGAGTTATTAATCGAGCAGTCGGAGTGTAACATGGTCGAATCGGGGTACTCCGACTGGTCGAATAATTGCGCCGCGTTAACCTTAGCAATATCCGAAAAAGAAAACCATGCTAATTATGTATTAGCATATCTAGTTTTCCCATTCGGGGAATACTAAGTCGTCAAGTTTATCTTTAATCGGAGCGGAAGTTTTGTCGAGGATTTGTCAAGCGAAACTAAGTTCTCAGGTAGTTTCACTTAACTGAAACATTCCTCGTTGGCTTCGATGCACTTTCCACACTGAGAAAGAAATAGTTGAATCAACGAAATTTGGTTTAAATCAACACGACTCTTCAAGCCGCAACGTTTAGTCCACCGAACGAACTAGATAATTCCTGTAATGAGTTATCAGTTGATCGCGACCTAACCAATAACTATATCAACGTAACATATTGCGCTAACACGCAATTTGTTCAGCTGATCTTCCTTTGAACGGAGGTGACCGTCGATTTTTGTAAATCCAACCGCTTCTTTTCTTCAGCTTATCCGTGAAAAAATTTCGGATCTTCTTGGAAGAAAAACAAAGAAAGGTCCGGCTATATTGTTGCTTTATTCGAAACGGAAGTCGAAAGAATGAGGCGCACATTTTTACTAATGTTTTCTAGCTCACATCAGACTTGCATTCGATCGTGAGACGGTAGACAAAGAATTAACCGTTTCACGGATGCAAAACATCTTGACTCTGCCGATGGGTCGTATTACGACGGACACGTGCAGAAGTCGCAGCCGAGTCTTTAGTCGCATCTCATTAAAAAATCCACCTCAGTCAGAGTGCTTGAGGCCGAAGTTCACGACATCGGCAAAAGGATACGTTGACATCCGGCCTGACCATTATCAAAGCTATCGCGTTCTCTTTGTTCGTCAATGATGCCAACGTCGGGCCACGTGTGGCCGACGTGTAGGATGTGTGCGTGTATATGCCGTAAAATCTCTCGGTCCTTCTTTCTCCCTTTCTCTTTCTTCTCTCTCCTTCTTATTACGCACACGTTGCGTATCCGTTACGAGCATGCAGGTATATCGCTCACATATGGTCGTTCGGCAAAACAGATTCGTTCCTTTGTTCGTCGATGGACTCGGAACCACGTAAAACCACAGGTCGAACTCCTCGGTCTACTTCGTCTTAATTGCCGACCCGGGTCAATGATCTTCGGAGCTGGGCGGTTTCTACTTTCTGAGAAAGATTTTGTCGACGGTGAAAATTAAGCGCGGACGCGCTTCCGTAGTGAGTGCAAATTTTCGAGACGTTATGTTTAAGATCACGCCGCTCCGATCCGATTCACTCGACGACGTCGGTTTGCTCCCACCTGAAATTACTGGAACATCGTTTCGAAGTTCGCGATATGATGAGAGAAATAACTGCGTATGCAGCCGGCCTTATCCGCGCCGCTTAACTCTTACCGTAATCTGAGCAAGAGCGGACTTTAAGTGTTGCTAAATGTAATATTTATTAAGGAGCGCGTAAAAGCTCGCTGTTAAATGGAATACTAATGGAATACGCTATCTACTAATGTTTCAGGATTAAGACCCGAGTGGACTCCTTGTAATCGTTGAAATTCGAAACACCTAATGCAGAAGTTATTATTCATGAGAAATGTTTTTCGGACAACACTATTCACAAACTCACTTTCTTGATGAAACAAAAATTCTTTCGAAATTGCGTAATATTGATATAAAAAATAGACTAATAATTGGACGTAATATTCTTCTACTTTGTTATCACATGTTAACTTGAATTATATCGGTTCTGTCGAATGAACGTTAAAATTTACGCTTTAGAATACTTAATTAAGCGCGATATCGCAATCTTCAGTTCTTCATTGTTATTTAAACAACATTTAATGTAAAATTAACTTCTCAATATATATAATTAAAAGCGATATCAACCTGCGGTCTCTTGTTGTAGTTTAAACAACATCCAGCGCGATATTTTCGACGGTGCAAACATCTCTCCGCAGCACTCTCAAAGCGACGAACTCGCGTTCCGCGCGTTTCACTTTCCACCTAGATATCTCGTATGCGAGTCACGTGTCAAGATATCATTGAATACACATCATAAATCGCTCATCCAATATATTCGCGAAATATGTATGTATACGTGTAAAACCGGGCGCGAGAAACACTCGCGCAAATCATCCGTTCGCGGAAGTGAAGCGCGTGTTCGGCGGAAAAGTCATCGATCGTGGCATGATCATCCGTGATCATTTTTGCCCTCTCACTTTCTACATGCGGATTCTGCAGTTCACGATTTGTATGTGGCGAAGACTTAAGACTTGTTTTCGATGCAGTCAATCGCCGATTATGCTGGTCACGCAAAAGCGACGTAAGTGAAGTTCCATAATCGCGAATGCGAAAAATTCGGCGAATCGCGATGCTCATCCATGTTTATTTCGAATCTGATTAGCAACGAAATGAAGTCGACCGACGATAACATCTTATAGTATAACGGTCGACTGTAACGCGATCATCTTCTTTCTAAATTTCTTGAAATGAAATATATTGCTCGAAACGAATAAAATTATACTTAAAACAGTAGTAAAATTACCGCCAGTCCGACAAGACAAGAGTGGTTGTTTGACTCAAGTCACAGAGTGTATTTTTAACTCACACGAGTGAATGCTTCAATCGTTTAGAGTGAATTTGATCCAGTGATGATGAAACACATCATATTCATTCTTCAATTTCGAATGAAAATATTCATTCAGAGTAGAAAAATTCATCCTGCCGAATGAAAAATTACTCGATTTCAAATGATTTACTCGGTTGTCGCTCCGCTTTTCAAGTGGAATTTTATTCGAGAAAATTGATCGAGTTCGGACTTATAGACCGTTCGGTGGTGTAATTTTGACTTCCCTCACGCAGCGTTTGAATATCGTTTCGTGGATTATTTTTCGCGTTAGCATCAACAATCGTCTAATAACAAGATCGTGGCTCAACCGAAGCGTTTGTAGTTGAAGGCGATAGCTGCATTTAACTGCTGACACGCTGTTATGTCTTCGCAACTACGCGCAATTAAACAAGATAAGCAAGCCGGGGGGCGAGCGATATGTTATTTGAAATTTTTTTTTAATCGTGCTTTTAATCTCGTGTTCTCAAAGCTCGCTAACACGATGACGCACGCTAGATTATACGAGCCTATATATTCATGCGCATAATAGTCGAGACTCCGTGCTCTCTGCTGGACTAGTTTAATCCTAGGATAAACGTCTTTAGGAATATACTATCAGCAAATGCACATGTGCGCGTTATATCGAGATACCGCGAAAGTTACGAAATTACTTTAGAGTATATTATAGCAGACGGGAGTAAATTCTGATTTGTATCACTAATAATGCTTCGAATTGGAATTTCAAGTCCATATTGAGGAGAACTTCTATAATTTATCTAATAATATTCTAATTTATTTTCTAATTGCATCTTAATTATTCGATATCATCTATTTATGGATATACCTACATATTATATTTATACATATTTAACCATAATAAGTTAGAGGCGAGAAACTGGACGGAACGTTTCGCAACGTTCTTGCGCAGAGATGGTTTTTCCGCGCTCGGGTGAAGGGCTAGAAAAAAAATCCATAGAGCGACGTATTATAATTCCACAGTGTGAGACGGTGTATCGAATGGGCTTATCGGGATGCAAATAGGCGTTGTTTGGAAAATGACGATGCCGAGCCCTTCGAGAAGTCATCCGGTTCGTGCACGTCACACGAACGGCACAAGCGGCCCCTTGTCTCTTCCTTCGACGCGTCCCTATACGGTTGCACGGGTCGTCGACATGAAAAAAAAAATCTTTCATGAATATGCTTCTTTCATGCTAACGGACACGGAAATAAAGCAAAAAGAAGGAGGAAGCGTACGAACGAGCCTCGGGTGTGTGGAGCGGAGAGCCGAAGGTGTTCATCGGCTCTCGGAAAACAGGACCGACTTGTTCCTAAGTATCCTTCCTCCTCGCCATTGCGATCTTCTAACGTGACCGCGTCGCGATCTCGATCTTGATCTCACGCCGATATCAAGTGATATGAATGAATCACGCTTACTCTATTGCGGACGAACCGAGAACGACTGTGTTTTGGAAAAGTTGATTTTTAGGAAGTGACCATCCTTATTTCTCGGTTAATTGTGAAAGCGCTTCAACGAATGTTTGATATTCAAGTTCGGAAATGAAGGGCGCACGATCGGAAAAATGACATTCGAAAAAATTGTTACGCAGCAAACGAATTATTCGGATAATTGGCACGAAGAAAATGAGGACGGTCGCATCTTTCATTTATATTGTTTGGAAAAGTAAAAATACAGAATTTCGAATGATTAATCGATACGTCGACATTGTGATACGCGTTCGACAATAAATAATGTCTACTCCGCGATAACGGCGTCGAATCAGCGACGAGACGCGGAAAGCGTGGCCTAATATGGGAAACCGCGGGCCGAAACCTCACCTATCCTATACACGGGAGTACAATTGGGAAATCCGCGTGTTTCCTTTTTCGCGCGACCGACCGATCGACCTCCGACTCCGCTTTGGTCGTTCGGCCGCGACCGCCGGCGATGTCAAGGAACTTTCGCGAATATGTCCAACTGATAATGCGCGCATTTCCAACACCCCTGCTACCTTCCCTCGCCGCAGTCCCCTTCACTTTTTCCGATGACTGTACACTTCTTGGAATTACGGATCTTGCATGAGAGCATGTGTTTCGTACGAGTGTGTGCGAGCGAACGTGCGTGTTGGTCTCTGGTCCATTGGTTGTTGCGAGCGGCGCAGTGTTTCTCAGACACCAGACGGCTCCAGGCTCCAGGAAAGCGCTTTTTCTCCTCCTCCCCCTCCTCTTCCGCCTCTTTCCTCAACGTATGCGTATGCGTTGCGCTCCTAATTGAAAGCGGGAAGCAAATTGACGACGTTTTAGCGATTACCGGAATGGACGTTTCGCGAAAATTCTGCGATACCTTTCCGCGTTGTCGCGCTCAAAACGCGAAACATAAGGGCGGCTTGCACTTCGGACTAAGCCGAAACGGATACAAAACTGAAAACGGGACTCGATCGTTTTAACACACTTATCTAATCTCGAATAAAATAATCTATCTCAAACACGCTTCCCGCGTCTTCAAGCAATACCAATACTCCGATAGTCGATACCGTTAGACATATTTCCCGACAACATGAAAAATGTCCCGCGACGAATTTGCCGTCACGTCGGTGCACATGGTACTCGAGAAGAAAGAGAAAGGAGAGACGATTGGGGATTCGCGCGCGACCAAGTTGAAAGTCACTTCAATATCGCCGCTGCGTTTGTGCATTTTCTTTGTTCCGCTATCAGAGGAAAGGGGTGGACGGCGCTCTCGGACTCGCTCTTTCAACACTGTGCTCCATACTGCTGCACGCGATCGCTTTGGTTAGCAACTCGGTGATAACAGCTTGTCGTCGCGCCGGATAAGAATCTGGCGCGCGTATGTTCGAGCGTGTTCCGCATGCTTTTGGAAAATTCGTGAGCATGCGCGACGTTTTCTGCTTCCTTTGAAATATTCCACTTCTTCAAAACGATATATTTTCTATCCTCGAGAAAAATATCCGCCGAACGGCGAAGATGAACGATCGGCGCAACGCCCGTAATAAACGAGATAAGCACGAGGCATTTAACACATCGATGCTCCGTTAGTGGAAGTTAATAGTTAGTTCGGTGCGCGCGGAAGGTCAATGAATCGCCGATAAAATAAGCGCGCAGCTCGATTAAGTTTCATACGTAATCGCACGTATCGTCGTCTGACCTTTCCCCTCTCCCCTCTCTCTCTCTCTCTCTCGTTGCCGCGAGAGTTTATGCGAATTCACAGCTTCCGACTTCCTGATATTCGATACGGATTTACACGTCGCGCCGTTTGCTTTTTGCGCACACGAGTTTATTTCATAGTAAACGCTTCCTGGTGGAATATGTCGCGCCTTTTGCGCTCGCGGCCGGGCTTGAGTTTCCACATCTCTCGCGGCAGCAGCAACAGCCACGCTTCGATACTTCCGACTCGGCACAATATACAGATAGACATTCGAACAACCCGACCAGACCAGTTCGCAGCCGAGTCATTCATCTCGTTCTCACTTCACAGAGTGGCTCGCTTGTTCCACAACCATCGATCCTCGACCGCTGCCAGTTAGATCCTTTCAATTTATTCCTCCTCTGCGCACAGGGAGGATCGCTCGCTGTCAGAATCAACGAGCTTTCGTAGCTCGCGAGGCCTCTCGAGACGCTGCACCCGAACGAAGCCGAAAAATACTCCTTTTCATTCGCGTTCTCGTGCATTGAGAAAATTACGAAAGAGCTTTAACCGCGCGCTTAATCCATATTCTAAATAATTCCGGATGATTTCCTGAATTTCCACACGGCTGTATAAAATACGCAGGAACGGAAAGAGCGGCGAAGAAGCGAGAAACGCCTCTATAAATAATCCCCGCTAGAGTCAAATTCACATAAAGAGAGAGATAAAACTAAGTCAATTATATGCGGTTTCGTTTAAGATGTTAAGTATATTCCGCATACATTTTGCCAACAGCGTCTCACGGAAGGGCTGCGAGGGGTTCGACGACCTCTCCCGAACGATTTGATTTAATTGACATGGAGAAATAGCGGGATGGCTTGAATTTCAAATGCGTGCCCGTAAAACCGAGCGTATTCGAATGGAAACAACTGTTTACCGTTAATAATATCACGATTTTTTCCCTATGGCATCGCATCTGTCGTGCATATCCGATTACGCCGATTACGTTCTATCTGGAACGTAGAAACTGGCGTCATTATAGATGGATATGTAGACGGAATATAGTTTGTCAATCAGTTGATTTTTAAAGATAACAATAGGCCTGGATTTGCTTTCTTTATCTCGTACATCCAGTAGCATACATGAAGAAAGGTCATATTTGGCCTGCATTAGGTAGCGTTAATTCCGGGTACCCAAATATCTGAATATCCTGTTATTTATTCTTATTATTTATTCTTGTCGTTTTTCTTGTTTATTCTTCAAACTGTTCTATGCTTAAAAATATAACCTTCTAATGGCAAGATGGATTTTCAACGTATCTAGGGAAGTGGGATCGGATCTGATCCTATTTTCTGTTTTGTTCATTTTTCGTGTATAATCAAAATGAGTAAAAGAAATTAATAATAACATAAAACTTCCATAAAAAGAGAAAAAGCGCAATGCATGCCTTAAAATAAACGATGCCATGAGATCAATTTGACTTCCCACTTTATCATTATAGGATTAAGATAAGGTCTACAAAAATTGGATATTTTTTTAAATATTTTTTATCAAACTATGTCAAAAGTAAAGTATAGAACTCACTTTTCGTCGACCTTACCTCAAGACAATTGTAATGATTAACGCTGATTAACACGACAATAATCACCTTCTTTTTACATTAACGATCACCTGGAATCATTTATACCCCAATTAAAAATCGCTATTATTAACAAAATATAACATAATAACGGTTGCTCTATGATTTATCATTATTTGGGAACATTGTAGATATAGATTCACTTGTTATTTTTTGAAAAAAATGAGGAGAAAATATTTAAATACACTTACAATATAAAAAATATTTAAGAAATGAAACAGTACATCAATTGTCTTATTACGACAGTATTTCGAATGAGTGAAGATATCTATTTAAAAAATACTGTTTTATTATTTATTTTTAATGAGATAGCATATTTAAAGATTTTTAAAGAATAATTATTAAAACAGATTTGAAATATATTAAATAATATTCATTTTATAAGGACGTAAAATAAGGCTAAATCATGATCACACGAAGTTACTAATATTGATTCAGAATCGTAAAACATTATTTTTATATTTTTTTTTACTGTATTATAC